>NC_137920.1:35119536-35139148 GCF_963457725.1 Sprattus sprattus
GTAAAGCAAGCAGCTTTCTCATCAGGCGAAGCTGAGGGAACATCACGAGAAAGGAGATAAATGGGTTGTCTTGACTACAGTATGTGAGACAGGAAGGACCCCAGCTTTAGGCTTTCCAACAAGTCACTCTCCAGCTTAAAAGGGCCTCTTGAATGCCCTACAAAAAAACATAAAACGAAATATATTCCAAATCAAACACTGCCTGAAGAGTGCATTAAGGAGAATTTTGTCAGGATGAAAAAGCTGATATAGTGTACAGAGCTGGTCGGGGTCTAAAATAAAACATATAAACTGGATCTCAGTGTGAGTCGCAGTAAAGGTGGTCCCTGTCTAGCAGCGGTTGGTTGAGCTGGACCACACCATCTGGTCTCCTTCACATAGACACTGATTACTAATCAACTAGGCCACAGTTAAACCAGCATCTTACTCTAAATACACAAGTCAGGCTCATGTCACCGACATTAGAGTTTGATAAATGACCAGACTCTGAGAAATACTATATAACAGAGTTAAATATTGAGGACCTGGAAAATGTTTGAATTTGAGATGAAGAAGACACGCACGCACACGAACACGCTCTCTCACACACACACACACACACACACACACACACACACACACACATACACACCTACTCTCACACACACACACACACACACACACACACACACGCACACACACACACACACACACACACACACACACACACACACACACACACACACACACACACACTCACACACACAGAGCCACGGACACATGGGCACACAGTAACAATAACAGAATCAAAGCGCAGAGGAATGATCTGTGATGGCGACTCCACGGGGCACTACCAGTGCAGTAGGCCCCTTCATGATGGATCTCATACACATGTTTGCCTCTGTGCTGCTTGTGCGCTGCCCCCAAAACCATTCAACATCCCCCTGGCAACGGATGCCTGGGGCCCTGTCCATTTTGAACTGTCACCGGGGGGACGCCTACCGAAACTCGTTTGAATCTCATTGACATGCCATATGTTTCCTATTGTAGAAATTTGAGAGAGAGAGAGAGAAAGAAAACGAGAGAGAGGAGAGAGGCAGAGAGAGAGAGAGGAGCGAGGGGAGACACTTTCACAATCTCGGAGACAAGCAAGCCTTTCAACAGCAGTGAGATAAAGCACAGGGGGGAAGATTTGTGTCTGGCATTTTGACAAAGACATCTTCCTCAAACACTGTCTTATTAAAACTATCAGTGTCATCCTCCACTGCATTGAAAGTGGACATCATTGACCGGAAAAGAACCGACTCACGCCGTTAAGTGCAGGAGAGAGAGGCGAGTGTGGAGAAGATTCAGTAAAAATGTAGCGCGATGAGGCTGTGTGCTCTGAGAAACGGAGAGAGGTGTTTTCCTTTACTGAGGGGGAGAATGGAAGCTACGGTTTCATCCCTGGCAGCAGGAGGTCAAGAAGACTGTCTATTTATCTTTCAGTGCAAAACAGACCTCTAAGGAAGCTATTTATCAGCACAGATGGTGGGTTCAGGAGTTAGATAGAGTCATTTCTCCATTCTTCATTTACACACATATTAATGTAGGACAGCCATCCTCTTGTGTGTCTCCATTGGAATATCTCTGTCTTATCAGCATTATGGATAAATCATTTCAAGAATAAGCTCGATGGCTAATACAGTTTTTTCCTATCGTTTTAGGCAATTTACCTAAACCATGTTCACATTCCCTAAACACTTCACACAGTGAGCATACCAGTAGACCATGTGAACCAAACTGTGGTTACTTGCCCCTATGCTTAGATACAAATGCTGGCAATGACGCCTTCTTCCAAATTTCATGGATACCTGCCCCAGTCAATGTTCACTACCGGCAAAACACTGTGGAACTACAGCATATTTTACCAATGTTTAGATACTCTGTTCAAAACAGTTAACTTTCTGTTCAAAACCTAACTTATCAGTAATTTAGATCACTGTAGATGGAAAGATGCTGCATTTGGACAGACAAATGAAGTTATATGTTTGAATAAGAAAAATGATTCTTATTTTAGCAGATAGTTTATTTATTTGATTTTACAGTAATTATTATTATTTTTTGTTTTCCTGTGCACCATAGTTCTTGGTGAATTGGCATGGAATTCCTTTTTTGAAATGCAGCTAGACAGGCAGAATTTAGCAACTTTAGTGATTGTATGGGATATTGTGGCCTTTGACAACTCCCGCCAAGTCACAGGGTGGTTTGCAGCGTATCCTAGGATGGTGTCCCTATTCCTGCCACCGTACTCTCCTTTCTTCAACCCCATTGAAATTTTTTCTCTGCATGGAGATGGAAGGTCTATGACCAACTCCGACAGGACCAGATGTCACTGTTAGAGGCAATGGCTGCTGGGTGTATTGACATAGCCCCCGAAGACATCCAGGATAAGGCATGCACAAAGATTTTACATCCACGATGAATGGCAAAAGAAACCATATGTTACGATGTTGACGAAAATCTGTTGTGTTTGTGATTTGTGATTTGTTTCTTGATCAAATATTACGTAATTTCCCCAAAAAATAGTTATTTTAGGTTTCTGATAAAACACTAATTTACTGTATTTGCAATTACAGTGAAGTACATTTACAGCACTTGTCAATTGTGACATCTATTGTGTGAGGGAAACCGACATATGAACACTGTCAGCAGATTCTTGGCTTGGATTTACATATTTCAGCATTTTAGAATTATTTGTTTAATGTCATATTACAAATTGTATTACTGTAGTCCAAAGAAGTGTTTGTCTGTGTTTTTTCTCTTTTTTTCAATGCAACACTACAGGAAATCTATGCTAAACTGGAGGACACAGCAATATTTTATATATGCAATTGGCAATGCTTCAAGATGTTAGTGTTTTTTAGGTCATTGTGTTCTGAGAGGAAACATGTGTTAAGTTATGGCAGCATTGGTTGTGCTGTGGTTGTTGTAGTGCATTTTGCACCAAAGGTTAACAGATATGCAGAGGTGTGTGTCTCTAAAGCCCACTGTGTTAAGTGATAGGGAAAAGTGACCATGGTATGGGTACATGACCGAAAATGATAGGAAAAAACTGTAATAAGCTAATAATAATACAATAATAATAAATAATGGCCTAACCCAAATCAAGAAGTTTCTACAGACTGGCTAGACACATTTTAAGGCTTCATTCACTGGAGGTCTGACCGATAAAATGAACGGACCTGCCATTCATTACTTCACAAATTATGTCTGTATCACAAAAATGACACAACAATGGCACAAAGGGCGACATTTAAGACCGAATGTACACAACCAACTGTGTTTTATTGTGGTGCTGAGTTATTTATCACCATAAAATAGTATTATCAAGAATCTCCAAACAGAATGTTTTATCACATTTTAGGCCCTAATTTCATTTTACAAAGCAACGAGCAACAAGTCCGTCACGCATTAACAAAAGCTAATTTAATAACATGGCATATTAATTTTGCTAACTTAATACCACAAGCAAGATCCTAAGTACAAACGTGGGTGGTTGCGATGGACTTTGCTCATTGCTTGTTGCTTTGCTGGTTGCCTGTCAATTAATTCACGGCCCGCACAATCACAATTGGGGAATGGAAGTAATAAGATGTGTATTTCCTTTCTCCCAGGAGTTAGAAAAGAGTGTGGCCTCTAATTAGTTTCCCAACCGTCACATGATGCCATGACTAAACTACCTCATAGTGCCCTGTGGCTATGTGCCCCTGTAGCAATGAAAACCTCATAAAATACCAGTTAGCCCTCAGCATCCATAGCAGGACATTGCCAAACAGACTACTGTTTGTGTTTAGTGTTTTCCCTCCCTCCACCGTTTCAAACCGTGGTCACCTTTAGGGGCATAATGCCAAACAAGACGGCTGACCCCAATATTCCAGCGACCTCTGACACCGATTGGTGACCAATCCTCCTCACTCCCAATGTTCCACATCAGCTCTTTGGGCTCTGATGTGAATGGCAGTCTGGGTTGTAAAAAAAAAAGAGGTTCTTTTTTAACTTTGTACGTGTTAAAGATAATAAAGCGGGACTTATGAGGGGGATAAGTCGAGGGCCCGGTCGTGTTTAGCAGGATAACATATTAAAGCAAGTGAAGCCTCACAGGCCTTTGCACTCAAAGAGGCGACGCTGTATGTTGAGCAGCTGAGTCAATATCAGGGGCATCGGAGAGGGGTCAGACTTGAGAGAGCAGCAGAGATGAGGAGGGCGAGATAGCGAGGTAAATGCTAATGTAAAGACAACCAGATGGATGCGTTTGGTGTGGTGCTTAGCCCTGTCAGCGCTTACAAATACGCTTGTTCGCCGCGGAATCTTCCAGGGCCAGATAGAAGGGCTTTTCCAAAACATTTATCATAATTACACGAGCAAGGACACCCGAGAGAGAGGAGCCTCCGCGGACCATTACACGTAAGCTCAGGACGAAACGATATTTGGTTGGAGGTGCCTTACAAAGGTGAGGTGCCACGAAAGGGGGGAAATTAGTTTCACGTGTTCTTCGCGCGAAACAAAAGACAGAGAATAACGAGAAGCAGAGGAGCTTGGGACTTGAGTGAAAACACAGCGCACTTGGCTTGATGATGACAAATTTGATTGTTAGAACAATAATCTTGCATTTGACCCATCGCATTCTTCAAATTACACATTTTAAGCAAAATGTTGTTCCTGCTGCTTGGGCGTGCTCCTGAGAGGGACTGGGAGCACAAACGCAAAAACCAGAGCGCAAGCCAGTGTAAACACCATTTTGGGTTTAACATGCCCAAACTGCCCAATGTCAGGAAAGTCGCCAGTGGAAATGTTAAATAAATATGCCACCCTCAATACGGCGGGCCACCCTGATATCGGTCGAGGCACCGTGAGATGTAAACTTGAGCAAACGACGCCCAAAACAGAACGACTGTTCTTTTGTACTTCGAATCTGGGTTTACACAAATTGAAGTAAATTACAACCCTCGGCAATCTGTTCACTATAAACGTCAAAAAAGTACAAAGAGCAGTTAGGGGTTAGCAAAACTGCACCCATGCAATAGCAACCTTGGGTTAATGCTCAGTCCATGAACACTCACAATTACTCATTGGAGGTTGACAAAATTAGAATCACCCAGCTGCTGGTGCTGGTTTGATCATGTTCAATCCAGATGAATTGTTATTTTTTTTGCCGCATTTGATTTTTATCATCATCATCATCATCATCATCATCATTGTTGTTGTGGTTGTCATGTGAATGAAAGAGCTGGCAGACCAGCAGGCTATTTACCTGCATGTTGTGTTTGTGAGGGAAGGGCCACCTCTTCCCCAGGGGCCCCCCCCCTGATCACTGGAACAGTGTACCAGTAAACACCAAGGCCCCTGGAGCACAATGAGAGCTCCGTATTTGGGTGTGTCTTTGAGAGTATACTGTGTGTGTCTGTGTGTGTGTGTGTGTGTGCGTGTGTGTGTGTCTGTGTCTGTGTCTGTGTCTGTGTGTGTGTGTGTGTTTGTTTGTGTCTGTGTGTGTGTGTGTGTGTGTGTGTGTGTGTGTGTGTGTGTGTGTGCGTGTGTGCGTGTGTGTGTGTGTGTGTGTGTGTGTGTTCACGTATGTGTATTTGGGTGGAGGGTGGGCGGGGGTGTCTTGGGTTGTCAGTGGGTGCGAAGGAGGGCCGTGGCGCTATGGAAACAATGGCGACGGCCAAGATGGTGACAGCGGGAGACAGGAACAGGCACAAACACAGGAACCTCCATTATGCCACGAGACAGAAGGAGTGAGAGCCGGAGCGAAGGAGTCTGGGACCAGGGCCGCAGCCCGCCTGAAATGACAACAGGGTGACACATCGTCTAATTAGATCCTGCAGGGAGGTAACATGTGCGAGATCTGCTGTGATTGTGATGCATAGTATTTTTAGGACAGGCCTGGGTCTCATTCCTCCCCATAACTTAAAACAATACAGAGACTTCAGCAATGCATGAGCAGAATGTGGTGACCGTGGCCGTGGACAATGTGAAGATTTGACTCACGTACAATTCATTTCTTGACTCATCTCATAAAAACAACCCTGTATAGAATGCATTTGCAAATGCATTAGCAATACGTATAAAATAAATGATCCCCATTCATTATTCCAGCAGAACTTCAATCTAACATATGTATCTTTTTTCAGCTATAGTCATAAAAAAGCATAGGACTAAAAGGCCAACATTAATCATGGCTGAACGGCCTAAATGTGTTTAAACTCAGAGGACATCTCGGCTTATGGGAGCTGATCATGAAAAATGGATAGCAAGCTCTGCTCCTTTATCTCACGATTAATGCTCATGCTTGGAAAAATGAAGACACATAACTTGAACCTCTGCATTATCCATTCATTGTTATTTAGCATACTCGATTTCAGGATATCATCAATCAATCAGGATATCACTAAGCATTGCGAAGACTCTCTTCCATTTCAGACGGTGACAATATAACCACAACATGACATGGGCACTAATGCTAGGAGCAAAGGGTCAGGGTCCTATCTCTCTCAGGCTGTATAGAACATACACACTCCCTGACAATACAATGGATCTGAAGATATATGGCTCTGCTTTAGGCTGAAAGGTAAACTATGTCTTCAGTGTATTGTACTCAAGTTATGTTGCAGTAGAATTCCCTAGAGCCATACAGTTTAAAGGTACAGTAAATATGCTGAAATAAAAGTGCTGATTGAAAGGTCCATCTCTTTATTATGCTTTTCTTCCTGCTATGCGGGTGCATTGTTGACCTCCATGAGTTTGGGTATTAAGGATATCCCTATTAGCCGTTCACAGGCCCTGTCATCTGGGAGCCAGAGCCCAAAGAAAGTATAACAAATCAAACTTGCCACTGCTTACGTTGATTTGAAAGACTCGCTTGGTGGGTGAGAGAGGTGGGAACGCCGGGGAAAACCAGGAATGCCGGCTGCACTGGGAAGACTGGGAACAGGCTCATCGTCACACCTCCATCCTGTATGTTCAAGGGGGGGGTTCTCACAAAAGGCTGGCGAGGGCTATTCAAGTAGGAACCCCCCTGCTGGGGACTTGGGCCTCGCGCTCTGAAGAATGCAAATGTACAAGCGAGAGAGTCCGGCTTGTCCTTTTTTTCCCAGTTCTCCGTGAGAAACGTCATGTAGCCCACATGCGATGGGTTATCTAACGCAAGAAGACTCCCACACACCAAAACCGAAGGAACTGCTGCAGAGAAGTTCTTAGACCTAAGTCTCAGCCGCAGTAAACTGAACTCTCCCCCCCTTTGTGAATATAAAGACTGTTTTTTCTTGCCAGGAGCTATATTAATGAATTGTGGATATGACCCCTTGAAATATATGATGCACAATTAATTGGCCATATTTGGAAAGATGCAGGGAATTTTTTCCATGATATGGATAAAGTGCCAAATACGGCAGGCTGCTGGTCCCCGTTCTCTTATTCCGAGGATACTTTTGAGAACAGTAACATGATACAAAAATAGAATATTCAGATTCTCCAGCGTGCTCCCTGGGAATGCTTCTTGGTAGGAGTTCAAAGAGAAGACAGTTTGGGCTACAAATCAAATTAGATGGACACTGGTCTGGATGATAGTTGTTGCAAGTAAAGGCTGCATTGTCTATTGTCAAAGAATCCCTCGAGCCTCACCCTCCCCAGAATGTTTGAGAAAAAACATCCAAGCTCCTCTATTGCTGGAAAAAACATAATTTTTTGGAGTGAGCGCCGATTCAATGTGTTGAATTATATTTTTTTCCCTAAAAGTTTCTCCCGTGGCCGCCCTGTATCCAGCGTGGCTCTCCTGCCAAAGCCGAGAGTGGTTGACACTTTGGAAGAACAATGGACGAAAACAGGGAATAGCGTGAAGCCTGTCCAAAAAACACGCCTGACTCGAGAAACAGACCTGTCACGGGATGTATTTTCTGCCCATCTTTTCTCCCTTCACCTCTAAAATGTTCAGTGAAACCACTTTGGAATGATTCATTTGGGCCTAAAGAGGAAGCATAGGGGAAGATTAAAGCCTTTCCTTGGAGGAAATGTGATTTGGTTTGAAGGGCAACTGGTGTGGCCGGCACAATAGTTCAAACGGTACAGCATCATCCTGCTATCTCAAGCCAGGGCACACGTGGGATGGTATTTGTAGCGTTTCACTTAAAAATGAGGCCCTCAGCAGTTCACTTTGGCCTGAATTAAAGAGGCAAGGCAAATGTTCTGTTGAACTCCAGTTCTGGGAAGGATATTTGTTTGTGGTCCAGTCGGTTCTCATGCACCACTATGACGGGAAAAAAAATACAAATTGTTCTCCTTCTTTCAGTATTATTCCCATGATTTTGTTGTTTTGTTCAAATTGAGAACACGTTGTCATCTGAATTGTGCAACTCGTCACCTCAGATGAACTCCAACTCAAATCAGAGAGCAGTTTTCAGCTGGCAGAAGGGGAAGTTTGGTCCAGTCCAGTTTCATTTTGATGAGGGTTTACATATTTTATTGGTTCATGTTTGTAGTTTCATCCTGAAAAACAAATGAACAGATGATGTACTTGACCATTATTACATAATACCATTCTTGCAAAACTTGGGGTCAGTTATAGTGCAAGCGGGTTAATTGAAAATAGGGTCCAGAATATTTATCTGTTTTATCCTGTTCACATTTTATATTGTCACATAGATTGTATATTTTATATTGTTGTACACATAGAGGGTTATTTGATTTTTCTTAAAATCGTCAGTACACAGTCCAACTGTGGCATGGCGTGTTATTCATATACATGCATTAGTGTCAAGGAAAGGCCTTGATAGGGGCTGATAGCATTCCGGAATTAGCCAAGACTTGTTGAGGGGTCCAGGGGCATCCTCCCCTGGAGATTTTTTTTAAAATTCTGGCAGCTAAATGCACTATTTTCCCACAACCTGAGACAGAAACAGTAAGCCTAAATACAGCCCATAGCATGCAGGGCCTATCATCTGTCTGAGTCACATACACATTAACCCATCCATTATACTACACTAGGTGAAAACACTTTTATGTACATTGACACAGTGCATGTAGCCTAGGCTAGGCCATAGGCTACCCAGAGTCATAAAAAAAACGGATTGAATTGCATCTACCACATGTAAACTCTGAATATACATTCTGATAGAAATATACATGTGGATCATAATCACAAAGCATACATTAATACATTAAAAGGTTACTGTTTATTCAAGAGTGATGCAGTAAGCCAGTGGATTCATTCCATACGTCACTAAACATTCTTTTTGATCCACCTGTTGTGAAGACATGTGGCTTGTAGTCCATCTCCTAAAAGACCTTGAAAGTGTTTAGAGCCACATCTAAAGCCAGGTAACCTGTGCGGGTGCAATCACACATGTGTTTCCTATTGTCCAGGTGGGGGGCGCCAGCGCATAGTGACAGGAGCACAGCTGTGATGTGTTAGGGGTAGTATTCAAATACAAGAAATACACTTATAGCATGGTGTAGCAGAACAGGATCCTCCCAAAAGGGTCATGAATGGCAGCATGTTTCTGAGGCTCATATTCAGCCTGGCCTTGCTATAGACTGTACCAGAGCTGCGGGGGTTGGGGTAGGACATGTTGCACCTGTAACGGGAAGCTGCTGACGGACATGCGCAAACTGTTATGTATGTTACATTCACTGTTGCTTGCATTCCACACGCCAGATATTCTTTAACGTTATCTTTCACATAACAGCCATATCTGGCGTTGCGGTATGGAATCCCTTCAACACGTCACACATCCCATAAAGTTCTACATGTTTATTGGGTCTGTCTGGTGTTATATAGGCGACCTGGAAGTTCAAAAGGTTCAGTGGCTTTCCCCCCTTTCCGTTCCCAAAGCGCGTACCTGCGCAGTATTCCAGACACCGGTCACGTAGCCCGCATAGCCGTGAAAAAAGAGCCAGGCAGCGGGCATCGCAAACGAGGCAGTTCCTCCCTTCCACCAGGCGCCATCACTTGGCCCACCTGTGTGAGGTAATGAGCTCAGTTTTTGAAAACGCCGGCGCGCAATTACATGAGCATGCTTTGCCCAATGTATTCACTTTCCTCTCTTTGTTAAGCAGAGGTATTCTGGAAAACCAGAGGCATGTTTCCCTAGCGCCGGGCAAGGCATGTTTCTAATTATAAACGTGAGGTGGACTCAGCAGGCTACCACTGCACCGCGATTTATGGAGCCCCCGAAGCTGAGACTTCCTTTGAACCCCCAGGCCAGTGGTTCTAGTGGCTTTCTGAGCCTTTGAAATAAATCAGAGTTTCATCACTCAGTCACTGGGGTGATACATTCTATGCCAGAGTAAAATAACAAAGTTTAAAAATTCAGAAAGATACATACGGAAGTATCGTCACTGCCTATTTAGTAGCCCATTTATTATTATTATTTAATGTATTAATATTACAATAGGAAAAATAACGTCTCGGAGCTTGCACCTTTCCACGCCAAATGAACATTTCACCTGTCCTGGACCCCTCGCAGTAAATCAAAACCATAGGTTATTTTGACATATTGCAGAGCTACCCTCACACCCCCTTGGCCTCAAAGCCTTGTTGGCTAAGGTTTAGTTGTAATCAAAGATACTGGTATTCATTGCCAGGTGGCGACATGCCCGTTTAGACACTTTCCAACAGCTGGATAATTGGTTTCTGAAGCATATTTGAGCTGTTAATGTTCATTTTAATGCGCTAATGGGAATTTCATTTGGACTGTAACACCATGGAGTTGTGCCACACAGGGTAGCATAACTGCAATCCATTTGGCTTGGCGCTGTACATTGCTTTACGATCATGTTGTCACAACACTTTGAGCATGATAATTACCGTGATATAAAGGGCATAATGCACTTGACAAACGTTTGTTTTTTAAACGAGGTTGTGGTATTTAACAGAATAAAGATCAGGGAAAAAACAATGCACACAAGGGATACTAGACTTGGACGACTTCTGCAGAACATCCGATGAATAAAGTCTAATGCACCGGATTATTTTAGATAAATTGTTCTCGAGTGAAAACAAGGGGAAATCCTCGGCAGACAGGAAGGTTTCCCTTTTGTGCAGCTAGGAAACGCAAAAAAACGTTGCAAAGACAAAAATAATCGCCTCCCTCTCCTAGACAAAAAAACAACCCCACTCGTTCCAAAAAACATCTGAATGACAAATACCTAGCAACGGCAGCGGACAGTCAGGGGAGAACAGTTGACCAGTGTGCAGTCACACAGGCACCGGGGGAGCACTAAAGACTGTCCGACTCCACAGAAATGCAATCACGGCACGTCAGCGCTGGCACCTGCTCCACCGCCTTTTGTGCCGAGCCTGATGGCAGGGCGAGCGGTAGGTCTATGATAGATCAGGTGAGCCACAGGGGAAAGGCTGAGCCGAGCGCAAACAGCACATACTGGTCAGCGCTATGGAGTCCGAAAAATGTTAAGAGGGGAGGAACACAGGAAGTCGCATTCAATATGAAATAGCTCAGCGGTGTGGTCAAGGTCAATGCAATATTGTTGATCAAAGGAAGTTCTCCTCTGATACAATGACCTAACAAACAGTGGACATCTATGGGCAATAGACGGCAGGGAGGGAACACACACACACACACAAGTAAAAGTCCCAGCCTCCAATGCAAATGGGGGGAATTCAATGACTCTTTTAGACATGAAAAGGCTATAAAGGTGCTGGACTCATTTTCAATGCACAGCCTGTTTTTCTGGCCAGGAGGAAATGCAGCGATCCAGGGCTTTGTTTCTTTCTAATCCTCAAGTGGCCGTCCGGTATGAAGGTGTGTTAAGGCCCTGTGTGTGAGCTAGCCACTGGGGATACCCCCTGACCACAGTTGGTCAGTGTCCATGTCAAAGGGGCCCCAACCTTATCTGCACTTACCCCAGAAAATATGCCCGGGCTGGAGTGAAGAGTGGTGTTGTCATGTTACATAGAGATCCAAAAAGACAAATACAGTCCTCACTCATTAACATCCAAATGGAAGATGTCATGTGGTGGATGAATTTGTTATCCACAATACAGCGTGCATATGACATTAAAACAACAACTCTTTTTTTTTACGAGCAACTGCACACATGTTACATTACACTACATTTAGTAATTTAGCCGACGCTTCTATCCAAAGCGTTGTACAAAGGACATGTTGGTTGGTCTATACGTAGGTGCAACATTTGCCACATTCTTAACAGCTGTGAAACAGCATCTATTCAACAGCATCTATTCTAATTCTAGGGGAGTTGTTATGGTCACATTATGTCGATTTGTGCAGGAATTAAGGGACATGTGAGGGATTGGTTATCACACATCAGTGGATTTAGAAAAAATGAAAGAGGCTGGTGTCAAGTTTAGGGCCCTTAGACACACAGTGAAGGATGCTGTGTGGTTTCTGGGAAAACCAGACTGATATTTCAAGGACTGTTAAGGTCTTTTAGTTTCCTTATTATGTGTGATGATGATTTGCACAATATCTGATTCCCATAATCCCACACAGTAAACCATTAATAAAAAAAGTGCATCAAAGACACTAAGTGCATCAGAGAAACAAAGAAACTAATTTCCCCAAATCATCCAAACCATCTGGTGATCTACCATTTTCTTTAGTACTACGGTCCCCGGGAAGAGACAAAGAGCTATTTCTCCATTCATTCTGTGTTTGGCTTCTTGCAGCACAAACTTGGCCAAAACGCCGGGATCTGAGTGCACAACTTGGCATGTTCCCTGACAGTCTAAGTGTACACAGGTGCTAAACCATATATAGCTTTTAAAAAAAGAAGTAATGGGAGCTTTGAAAGCCACGCGGGAGGGATATCTACGTTTTATTTTTGTCAGGGAAAGACACATCTTGGTGACACACAGATATGGGATGTGAAAAGCAGAACCGTGAAGAGTAATATCAACAGCATATTAATAGCTCTAATAGTAGTGCATGTAGGAGTGATGGAAACAGCAATGTATGTTCAGTCTTACCTTATGTAGTAAGAGGATGTACAGTGTCAAATACTTTACACTGTTAAAGAAAGGTATTTTACCAGCCAACTATTTCTTCCCCTGGTTATAAATCGTTGACTACATCAGTCACAAGGTAGCAAAAACAATTTCTCTTGGCAACATCTGTGTCAGTGGCAGTGCTTACACATAGACATGCTTGAAGACTGTTTTAATATGTATAATGTGGATCAAATCTCCTGCTGCTGACAGTGAGACCATCATACCACAGCCTGTCTGCTTAAATGGAGGAAGGCACAAGAGGTCATTACTTTACATCTGCTGACCTCTAGTGGGGAATTGGAGGACTTCAAGGAGCAGAAAACTTGTCCAGTATGGTGTCCAGAGACAATAAGGAACATTGCTGAGAACAGTGATTAGTAAAATAAACAGAACCGCTCAGTGTGGCACAAAGTCAATGTGGCACATTATATGGGTTTGATGTATTCTTCATGAGGCTCTATGAGGGGAAAAAACAGCTCCAAAGATCGAACTGCCTTTAAGATGAGTTGAATAGATGTGAATATTTTTTGTTCCAATGATTTCGCAGTATTCATGAAAGTAATTTTGCTTTTCTGTCAGATTACTGATATATTATGTTGTATACAAAGTTGTTCATAGAGTAAATATTTGACCAATAGATTTTTTTCCCCCATTTGAGCATTTTCTACAGTGTAAAGTGTAAACCCTGGATTACGGAGACATTTCAGGCTCTGTTTCACTATATAGGCAATCATAACTACAAACCCAACACTCTGAGACACTGAATTCAACCCCAACACTCTGAGACACTGAATTCAACTCCAACACTCTTTGAGACACTGAATTCCATCTGTTTTACAGTGATTTTGTAACACACAATAATAAAAAGCTTTTCATTGTCAAGACCTGAGAAATGAACACTGAATTCCATCTGTTTTACAGTGATTTTGTAACACACAATAATAAAAAGCTTTACATTGTCAAGACCTGAGAAATGAACATTGACAATAAGTTCTTACAGTACCTTTGTAGTATAGAGATAGTAATGATTGAATAGTATTGCTGTAGAAAATGTGAAGAGGGAAAAGCAAGGTTTGTGGACCTCTTGTGTTCAAGGAAGGAATTGGTTTTGTGCCGACTGCGCTGTCATACACACCACGATTCACTGTCTAGAACAGTCAAGTTACATTTGATAGCATCATATACGACCGATACATGTATTGTTCAGTACATCAGTACATCAGCAGTGGGGCAGTTATCTCCAGTCAAACTATAATCATGTGAATAAAATAAATTCTGTCTGTAGAGGATCTCCTGTGTCTTCTGAAAGGCTCATAGAACAATTGTTTAAATTCGTTTACTGTGTATTGTATACCTCTTCACAAGGTCTGCCATTATTTGCATCTGAAATACGCCACAAAAATTGACAATATTTATTTAGCTAGCCTCATCATTGAATAATTAGTTGGCCAATGTGTTCCATATTGGTTGCAATTACCTTTTTGTTTTCAGTTTCATACAAGCAAGTATCAAACTTAACAACATTACCTAAACCAGCAGTATGCAATTCTACAGAAGGAAAGCAGTTGTAAAAATGGCTGGGACCTCTCCCCCCTTTCTAATGACTAAAGATTGCAATGTTCTTTTAGACAAGTCCAAGCCCAGCCAGTCTCTCCTTCCCAAATACACGTGCATTACGCATGTGCTTATGAGACTGACAGGCCTGTCTTTGAATCTTTGCTCATCTTTCAATCTCTCCAATGGGAGGACATGGAGCAGGTTTTAGATTGGATAGCATCATAGGGACAGTTTGGAGTTTTATTCCCAGCGTATCTGCTCAAGTGTTTGCATATTGCTGTTAGGCCATGAAGCAAGTTTCAGAAGAGAGCTGTGCTACAAACTTTAATTTTTAAAGTATTTAAATTTGATATAAATTTAGTCCACACACACTGTAAAAATAGCCTAAGGAAGGATTTTACAGATTGATACATTTTTGATAAATACATTTATAAAGTTTAACGACAAGCTTCCAAAAGGCAACGACAAGCTCCCAAAAGTGCCGAAAAAGTAAAATGACTTACCTTCAAGAGAGAGAGAGAGAGAGAGAGAGAGATATTTAACTTACCTACATGTGAAAAATGCACCCTAACCACGCGGGTGTCTTTTAGGCCGAGAGTTGTTTGGGGATCATGATGTGGGTCTGACATCTTTTTACAGCCTAGGTCAACACAGCATCACTGATGGACCTTTGCAGTGAAAAGACCATATTGAAGGTAAAGTTAATTCACTAGATGTAACTATATTTCTCATTTGTTTGAGTTTAACAGCTCTCAATGTTCTGGTGATCCATGTAGCTCATCATATGAAAGCACCCTTGCATAAAACAATCTCCCCCCCACAGGGATTAACATATTATTTAGTTTTAAGAAATAGAAGAAACCCTAAAAAGAAAACACTTCGCTGTTTTTTGCCCATCATTTTTACTGAAAGCAAATAAATATCTTACAAAAAAGGTTGAGCCCAACTGATCGCTTAATCAATCACTCAATCAATAAAGGGCACATGGCACCTCCAGCAGAAGATCACAGAACAGCACGGGGCCATGGTAGGCCCTTATACACATATTTACCTGAACAGACTACGGGACACATCTGTCCTCGCATCAAAGGTTCACATGACATTAACACCACCTTAAATGAGGTGTGACAGGAATTCCTTTGGAGTACGGGGGCAAACTCACGACTCCAGGGGCAATCTCTTGACTCCAGGTATTTCAGATTTACGGCATAAACAGGAGCTCTGCGGAGCAGGCTTGGGATTCCGGTGCTAATTCCTGCAGAATGATTCCCATTACGGGAACACCACTCCTTACATTCCTTCTCCTCGAGCAGACGACCCCTATATGGCCTGACCCAGGAGAGTAGGTCTCAGACAGCATCAGGTGGAGTCCCACCGCAGCACCACGGTTCAGCTGTTAATCAAGAACACACTCACATCAGCCTCAGCCCATACTGTACTGCGCCCTATACATACTTTTTACTCATCATATGCTTCTCCGTCTTTATATTTATATCTGTATTGTTTTTATTTCTTTTTATTTATTTGTTATACTTTACTATTTAAAACTGTTAACAATTTTAGAAATTTTTCTTTGGTTACAGTCTATTTTACTTTTACTGTCTAGTTTCTAGTTTATCACATTACAGACTAACGGAGAGGAATTGGTAAATCTGTGTTAAAAATGTTCGATTTAGAGTTTTTAGTTGTACCTTTGTGAAAGGTGATAAACTTTAGAGGGGCAGGACTAACCAAACGTTTGGTTCACTTTTTAAATTGATCAGGGTCAATATATTATTTCCACATTTTTGTTTTTCTTTTTTAAAATAGTGCAATGTATGTAGTATCTGTGTTTTTAAGAGTGTGCTGCAAGCCTTGTCGTTCTGACATCTGGATACTGACAAGTTTCAAGAGGTCCTCCTGCTGAAATGATCACTGTTAGTCATAAGTCAATGGTGGTACAGACTAGTTGACAGTGACCACTGACTAACCAGTGCTTAGTGCAAGGTGTCAGAGACACTGACCTTAAGTAACCATTCCCTGGGGCTCCCCCTGGTGGTAATACCTGGTCGTTAGTATGTGGTGTCAGTTGTCTGAAGACTTACTGGTTTGAGCTACAACTACTTCTGTTTCAAACATGCATTTATATGTTAATTCTAATACTCTAAATTCACAATCATTCACAGCTGTAACATGAAGACATAACTATCCAATGGCAGCCATTACATTCTAGCTGAGACCTGTTGGTTTGATACTGTGTGATTGCATTCATGTTTGTCTATGTCGTGATATGACTGCAAGATTCCAGCCATTCCCCACCATGTCAGACAGCTCTGGATTCCAGAGAGGCACAGTAATAAAATGCCAGAGATTCACACTGTATTCCTCATCCTTGTCAGCATCTTCATCACTCCATCTTTCTCTCATCCAGTGGAAGGAATGCATGGGCTTCTGCCGGTATCAGACTCCCTTCCTGTTAGCGGACTAGTGGGAAATCAGTTACACACGCACGCACACACACACACACACACACACACACACACACACACACACACACACACACACACACACACACACACACACACACACACACACACACACACACACACACACACACACACACACACACACACACACACACACACACACACAGACACAGGCACAGACACAGACACAGACACAGAGACAGACACAGACACAGACACACACACAGACACACACACACACACACACACACACACACAGACACACACACACACACACACACACACACAAACACACACACAGACTTTTTCTAAATGTCTCCGCGCTTCTCAAGTGAGGCTATGAGAACAGTGTGATCAGTCCTTCCAAACCCCTCTCTAGGTCAACATGATAAGGAAATGGCAGTACACAGAGTATTCTGATAAGATACATCGTGCCTCTGTCTATTCTGTGCTTCAGATCAGCAAAGTTTTAAGCCATCAGGTAATCATGTAGTTCATTTTAAAAGCCTTGGGAAGTTCACAGATTCATGTTTAACTCCATTCAAGTAGTTTTAAGCCATTCTATTTTGTTGGCTGTAGATATGTGTATGGATTATACGTAGATAATGCAAACCATTCAAAATATTTTAGGTTAAGGGTATTTTTAGACCACATTTTTTATACCTGCATGCTCATGTCATAAAGGGAAGCAAATACTTTAAGGGCCAGGTAGTAGAGAAAAAAAACACGCATTTTTTGATCAAATCCCCAAATTTATGTATATTCCAGTGGAAAGGGCAGAAGAATTTCCATTAGCATAGCTTCTGTCATACTTTCTTCTTTTTAATTACGACCCTGCCATTACTCATAGAGTTAACCCTGTGTCGGCCGAGTCTCTCTGCGCCAACCACTTTTCCCTGCACACTTCACAGGCGTTCATATTTACTGTGTACCCCACCAATTTACGCGCATTACTGTTGGCACTATGCAGGGGCGCTTGTCACAATCACTGTCTATGGCTTTGTCATTCCGATGAATCCTCACTGACACTTCTGACATATCTCTCTATATATATACACTAAGCCTATGTGCCTGAAAACACCTGCAGAGCAACTGGATATCATCTGGTCAATACCTCACACTGGGCCAGACGGTAGATCCCATTGTCAACCTGTCATGGTTCGAACTTGTCATTTTATTGATTCAAGAGGATTATTGAAAGAATGATACCAGGAGAAATGGGACTCCGCTTCATATTAGGACACCGCCTCTTGCCCCCGTAACCCCCCCTTCATTCAACTCTGAGGGATATAAATGGGAGATAAGGACTGATGCATCTCAGCATCTCACCTCCACATCAGCATCCTCCTCATCCAGGGAGAAGATAAGGAGAACACTTAACCAGGGAAAGCCAAGAAGCAGATCATAGAAAGATGAGATCCCTGCTGAAGCTGACTGTGCTGCTCCTCTGTGTGCAGCATGGAGCGGGGCACTGGCTACGCTCTCTACTAGGTAAGACAGGACACTTTGACCTGTAGTTAAGTAGAGAGACATGCTTGTCTTGTTTGTTTTAGTTTTGCCATTGAGCAAGATATGGGTTCTTATTCTAAGATCACATCAAATGCGCTTTTCTGTGAAATGAAGATCTTCTGGGTAGTGTTAGCTTTCCGTCCGTGGCTTAGTGTTTTTGTGTTCTTCAAGGATCTTCTTATCAGTGGATTTGTTTTGAAAACAAGTAATATGACAAAATGTAATTGTGTTCTCTTGGATTTCAGAGCTGAAAGGACAGTCTGGCTCATCCCACTTTGAAGCAGCTGAAGAAGGGGAAGGAACCAAAGCACCCAGGGAGGCCACAGAGAGTCCAGAGGAGCACCGGGGAGTCGCCAGGTCCCGCCGCAGCTCCCACACGTCCTGTAGTCTGCAGTCGCTCCTGATCCAGGTGCGGGATCTGGGCCTAGGCTACGACTCCGACGAGATGGTCCTCTTCAAGTACTGCGCCGGAGCCTGCCCGCTGCAACGCTCCAACCACGACCTGACGCTGGCCAACCTGCTGCAGGGCGGTCACTTGCCAGTGTCCCTGCCCGGCCAGATGTGGCACAGCATGCCCTGCTGTCGCCCAACGCACCACGAGGACATGGTCTTCCTGGACAACGCGCACCGCTGGCACAAGGTGGAGAAGCTGTCGGCTGCAGGCTGCGCGTGTGTGGGATAGACACAGATGGAGGAGATCTATCGGAGAACTCTGAGCTCAGGACTGACTGAGGTGTAATATTTGATATGAATTCATGACTTCAGGTTGGGATATTTGCAAGAAATGGACTTTTCCCTTTTCCCCTACGTAGATCTTTATGAATCTAAAACAAAAATACCAAGTGTTTGAAGTGTCACCGACATAAGACGACATGTTGTCTGCTGCCTATGCGATTTTTTTGTGCAATTTGTGGTATCAAATGAGCATCCTCTTATGTTTGTATATTATGAAGAAATGCAATGTTTCTTTCAATAATTTACTCCAGGAGGTTACATTGAGTGAAGCGGTTCAATCCTGCTGAATCTGCTGTTTTAGAAAGGCAAATCATAAAAAAGGTTAATCATCCCAACTAAAAGCAAACACATGATGAGGATT
>NC_137920.1:35139348-35234348 GCF_963457725.1 Sprattus sprattus
ATTCACCCATAACGTCTGGAGAGATCCTCTGGACCGATACTCGCCCATGCCGGACATTAAAACCCACTCGGCCGTGGTCATCTCGTCAAACCTTAGCCAACTCCCCCAAAAAAAAAACTCTAATCTTAAGATCTTCTCCTCAAGTGTAAGCCATTAATTGGCCGCGCTGTGTCCCTAAGTGGCCTTCAGTGAAAGTTACAACTCTCTTGCCTCCAGTGCTCATTCATTTGTTTCCCCCTCACTGATCTGGATACAGTCGTCATTGGCTTACTTGTGGAGAGTACAGGCTTCAGTTTCCATAAAGCTCCACAACAAGTGACAATAGCACAATGGACAAACAGCAGGGTCACACACAGTGTTTGCAGAGCACTGCTGTCTTCATTCCCTCATGGGAAGATTGGGGTGAAGGTGTCGTGAAGATTGTCTTGGTGAAAAGCAATTAAAGAACAGGAAGCTGCTGGAGAATTGCTGTCAACAAACATTTACCTGTGAATGGAGTCACCTTACTTATCTTATCATTACCAGAGCAATAAAAGCTGCTGGTTTAAGGTTTGTGATGTGTGCCTTTGCCAAAATGATTAACTGATCATAAATCATTATTTTGTGGTTAGGCTTCTGTCAGTTTGTGTATACAAGCATGCGCGCACACACACACACACACACACACACACACACACACACACACACACACACACACACACACACACACACACACACACACACACACACACACAAACACACACACACACACACACACACACTTCTGTCAGAGGCAGGCTGTACAAAGCAATCTTTTTTTCCATTGGCCTCAGGGTACAAGATTTTTTTCATCACTTCAATATATCCGTAATCATTATTTATGGCACTGTCACACCCAAACCTTTTATATTTTCCTGTCAGGTGTGTGCATGTGTGTCTGTGTGTGTGTGTGTGTGTTTGTGCGTGTGTATGTGTGTGTGTGTGTGTGTGTGTGTGTGTGTGTGTGTGTGTGTGTGTGTGTGTGTGTGTGTGTGTGTGTGTGTGTGTGTGTGTGTGTGTGTTTGTGTGTGTATTTGTGCGTGTGTCGGTGTGTGCATACTTTCTAATGAAAGATTACATAGTATATCTGCTTTCATAAAATTAACCATGAAACAAGCATACGTATATCACTTATTTCACACTAAATTGTATGTGTAACAGCTTTTCAGTTAATTATAATACAAGGTAGTTTCTCATGACAATAGTTATAGATTGAACAAGTCATTCCAGCACATGTTTTAGTTTTTGTGATTATTTAATTTCTTTACAACTTGAGCTTTTTTGGGCACATAAACAGGAGCGTCTGAGAAAGTTGCCAGCCCTTTTTTACCAGACAAAAAGTCCCAAGTGCCACTGCAAAGTAAACCTCTCAGCTTCTATTCAGTCTAAGACAACTTTAAAGCAGTGCGCAGCTTTGAAATGCCATTTATTCAGGTTAGTACTCATGTGCAGAGCAAACTGTCCGCTGCCCGTACTGCACACGTGAAACGGGCGACATCTGGTCCGTTCGGCTGCGACTGCGCTGTGATTTGTTAGAAGATTATTGTGGGTGTGGGGACGCTCCCTGGAACGCCACCCGGCCAAGTAAATTCAGTGACTTGAAGTGCTGCAACTTCATTCACCAGTTAAGGTCCCACGACGCTGGAGTCGGAGCAACGGGACCTGCGCCTTCAACAGCCTGGATTAAGACACGTCAGATTTATTGAACCTCAGGTTTTATCCTCTCCGGGTGCACACCAAAATGGATTTTAACTTTACTCCATAAAAATGACTGATTATGTTGCTGATGCTGAATGGAACACCTGATTCTTGATTTTCTTTTTGAATGGGATAAAATAACCATTGGGTACTCTGCGTTAACAAGGAATTCCACTTTGAAGATCTTGAAGCAAAAAAATCTTTTCGATTTTGCCTTACCTCCATAAATTCTTCCAGACTTTAGTATACACGCTGAATAACTAAGTTTTGCCTTACAGACGTTTCTTGTGTAGGCTTACAAAACTCAGTTGTCTTTACTTCATACCATCGAGAACTGAAATATGTTCAATCTACGTATAGATAATCCAAATTAATAGTGCCTAATAAAACTTCTGTTGTCGCCGAACAGTTCCTGTTCTTTTTAAATAAGGAGGTCGAGGGTCGTTATAGTCGCTTAGCGCGAGGGATGGTACTGGATCCCACTCGTTTGGGAGCAGAGCCCCAGCTCCAACCGGATGACCGTTTCTTATTCTGGGACAACTCGAGACGCAAACGGAGATGATGGCTGCACTTTATCGCTTACTTGTCTGCTACATGTGCTTGCTTCACACTATTGCCGAGGTAATTAAGAGCACTTTGATAACGCTGTTCAGTCCACTCACCTGTTCCGCAGTTGCTTAGTTTAGACAACAAGTGCTCATTTGGAGCGCACTTAGCACTGTGACCCGTCATAATATCATTTAAGGTTTGTAAACTGACACATTAAGATATGCATTGCCCTCATTTCTTGATTGCGCGCCACTGAGATAAGAGTTTTTGCACAGCTCACATTTCTATTTCATGTGACTTGGGTAACTTGGGGGGAAATAAAGTTGCGCAGGATAGCCGCAGCACCTGCTGCCTGTTTACAGTTGACACATAATTTCAGACTCTACATATGAAGTAGACGAATCTCCTAAAACGAGCGAGATGTGTTGTAACAACTGCAGTAATGCATTTGTGTGTAGCCTACAGGTCGCCCCCACCTGCTAACTGTGATGGAGGCAGAAACATTGTCAAAACTCTCCATCTTTTATGGTGCTTTTCAACAGTGCGATGATAAACGATATGATTACACAGTTTGCCTTTTGTTTCTCTTTTGTGTTAAGGAGGTTCAAATCCCTCAAGAACTCATCGACAGACTCTCCAACAGTGAAATCCGCAGCATTAGTGACCTCCAGCGGCTACTCGAAATGGACTCCTTAGGTATAGACCACAGTTGCCTCCACTCCTCATTGTAATCTGTCTATCCGGTCTTTTTTGACCTGGTGCCGGTATCTTGCAAGACGAGCCTGCCATTGTTTTGAGACGATAACATTAATATGAAAGAGAGGAAAGACCATGACATCATCGTTGGGTTTTATGAATTTCTGTAATAGTTGCGATTCAATTTGTGTTAGTTCAAATGTTTAATGGGCAATATTTTGGCCTTTTGACTCAAAGTAGCTAAACTTGGAGAGGTTATGCGTATTATGTATGTTAATGTAGGCATAGCGAAGTAAGATCCCGTAACTAGCAGTCAGTGTTTTTGATGCCAAATTCCTTACCGTCTGTTACTAGGAGACGGGTTTCCCCATTACTCTGCATACTATGTGGCACGTACGCCTGCAGCCCCAGTGAACTTGGTGATGAATGACACATTTTGGCGGAATATCCTAATACGCTCCCCCACTGTTTTGTTATTTTTAGGAAAACGCAGTGCAACGAGACAGGGAAAGACAAACTGTCTTGCAGAATGGGTTCCACGTTTAATGTGTTCTTCCAATACATCCTGCTGGACAAGGGCATGTGAACACCACCCCAACAGTAACGATTGTAGCCTACATAACAGCTGTTGTGAGGAGGTAGTTTACAATCCCTCTTAACTTTACCGTCAAAACTTCAAGGGGCATTAATTAGAGAAATAGTTTAGTGTCCAACAATATAATTGAAATGCAAATAGCTCCGTCTCATGGCTGGCGTTTTGGGAGGCTGGGGGGTCAAGTGGCTAACTTCATTATGCTGTTGTCACCCTGGCCATTATCACTAGAGAGGGAGCTGAAAGGCTGTTTGAGGGTTGAAATGTTGTTAATGTATTATTCATGCCCAGATTCCAGTATGTTAGCTACAGAAAAGTTAAGCTACATGTATGCAAACACACATACTTACAAACACATCCTAACATGCATATATTTGGTGCATTCTGTGCAAACACAGACGCAAATGCATACACATACACACATTTGTATACACACATGCTCCTACGCATGCACACATATACAGACTAACTCAGACATGCATGTGCATACACCCCCCCCCCCCCCCCCCACACACACACACACACACATACATACATGCAGCCTAACAAGCTCTTTAAAAAGGAGCCAAAGCTGTCCTACCAAGCATGAGGACACGCTGCTTAAAGCTGAAAAGAAAGCCACCACTCCTCGAACATTTCAGGGCCTGTTACCGGAAGGTTCCACACAACGCCCCCACACGCTCTCATGGCCATGCTCACCCAGTCTCTAAAAGTGAACCAGACTGTGACATCTTCCCCATGGTGCCTTGTGCTTTGTGTGGGGTTGTGCAAAGAGTAGTGAGAAGCTTTAAAAAAAAAGTCACATTCACTAGATCCACCACACCTAACTAAATTGGAGGAATTAAATGTAGTCCTGCAAAGTCCAAATAGTGTGAGGAAAAAAAGTGGCTTCTGCAAGAATTTACAAGCTAAACTCCCTCTTAAATAAACTGAGTTCAGTAGGAAGGTAAGAATGTGATAGACTCTGTCCCAGATAATCTGAGTGTCTCGCTCATGCACTGTCTCCCATTCATCTGCATTGTTTGAAAATCCCCTCAGGGTTTTTTTTCTTTAAAGGCTTTGTTTTGCTTATTGCACTTAGTGAGTAACCAATAGCTCTTTATTGTCATTGTTTTGAACATACAAGAGTTATTTTTAGTGAGTTGTAATGACATAAAATGGCCCCAAGCTCCATGTTTAGTGACTAGAAGCTGTCAGGTGTATGGCTATAGACTCGTGGGAGAGTGTCGGGGGATGGGGAAGACAGCATGTGCTTGGTGAAGCTGCTGACATATAGCATTGTCACGCACTCACTCAGCATCTTAAATGGTTTCCCTTAGCTCAAGCCTCGTCTTTGTTACAGAAGTAAGGGACCTATGAGACGAAACACCAACTGGCAGCTACACACTGGGCCAGATGGCATGTATCGACTCAGTATACTTGTCTGCCAGCCAACCCCAACAAATGAGGAATTAGATGAGAATGGAACTTAAGGCAACTCTTTCTTTTTTAAATGTAGAGAATGAGGTTGTTCGGGAGACGAAGAACAGATACCACAAGGACTCGTACCATGGTTACCATGGCGGCGACCTGAAGAGCCACCAGACGCTGTCTAGACGCAAGCGAAGTGTCGGTATGTAATATCCCCTTCAGAGATCCACACACAACCTTTTCCTGCCTACAACCTTCTCTGTCAAGAAAGTAAGGTGAATAGTAAAGCGGACTTCACTAGCTAGCTCTGCAGGCCAATGAAGAAGTTTTCTCACTTAAAAAAAGGAGAGCATTCAGATGTTTGAAAGAATATATTATCTGTTTTTATCTGTTATTATCTGTTAATATAATTTCATACTTGTGCTTTATCCACGCAGTCTCTTTCACTGAATGTAACTGCTGTTCCAACCAACCATACTGTTCCTGTCGTCAGGACAACATGTATTTGTAACCTATTAAGTCTGTATTTACATCACACTGCTGACATCACCTATCTGACGTTGGCCTTTTTGTTGACTCAGTTAATTTGTCATATAGAAACATATCTCTTGAAATGGAGTTCAGTTTGCTGTTTTACTGTTGTATAAAAGCAATACGACACACAAGATTGTGCATTAACAAAAATTACATCACTGCTGTGCTCTAAGAGAGTCTCAGGTAGAACATGTATGTTCGTCTTTAGGGATAAATGGATAAGCCATTTGGGTGTAATAGTTTCTGATTTGAGTTAATGAGTTTCTGAGTGTCTGCATTTTAATCGACTGTAAGGTTCCGCTTTAGAAGTCAGTTAGTTGCTGATCGGCGAGAATGATTCCATCACTGACTTATAGTCACTCTAAACCTTGTTTCATCAAGTAGCTGTGTAGCTAAGTAGTGAGCCAAGTGTTAACTGAGGACACCAATGTGTGATATATACATGCGGAGGAGGATTCCATACATATTATTCCCTGAGCTGCGGCCTGTTGGAGCATGAGTGTCCTTACTTGCTTCATTAACACATCAGTCACCTGTTGCTCCATGCAGTCGACTGCCTGCTCCCACGCAGTAGATTTACCAGAGCCAGGCGAAAAACCTGAGCCAGAGGCAGTTGCCATGGAGACTTGTGCACTGAGTAGGTTTGTGTTGTGTTGGAATTTTGCATGATCAAGGACTGATCATGATCATTGATTATGATATTCAGTTGAGAACTGTAGGCCTTGGCGTTGGATGTTTGAAAAAATGTTTGTGAAAAGCACAGACAAAGTTTAGTCAGGAATCAGATGAAACTATGTACGATATTTGGGGGGGGGGGGTGGGGGTAAGATGCAACTAGAAGTAAGATGCATCTAGATTTGTGGAGCTGTAAAGCTCCTCAGAAAATGACAATGTTTTTTATCTCTGAAACCTGTCGAAGAAACCCAACGACCTGATGCTCTCAGCAAGGGCTAGTTAGTATGTATCGGGAGCAGAGGACACCGCTGAGACCCTCAGCGTCTCTCTTCTGTCTGCAGCATGTGTCCTACCAAATGGTCAGTAGCAATTCAATTGCTACTGAAAGCATCAGAATGAGGCAACACTAACTATTCTACCTTTATAGTGTAGTTTTGGCCGTAACCTGGCTGGTACTGAATGAACGTTGGCCCACGTCTGTATGGAGTGGCACGGGCAAAGACAGCACAACTCACCAGTGTTTCAACTCACCAGTGTTTCAACTCACCAGTGTTTCAACTCACCAGTGTTTCAACTAACCAGTGTTTCAACTCACCAGCGTTTCAACTCACCAGTGTTTCAACAGGGGCAGTACTGGGGATAAAGATTGTGAAATGGGGTCAGAGAATACATTTCCCTTTACCATTAAGGCTTGAATGTGATAAAACGTTCTCGCCTTGAATCGTGGTTCACGGAGTTCCAAAAACAATGTGACGAGAGCTCATGCATGGACGCGGCCGTAGAGATGTCACACTGCAGCCTTGTAATTCATTAATTACTCACAGCGAATGCTGATCCCTCCGTTCGCCTTCCCAACCTTTCAACCTCCGCACTAGAACTCACATGGACACATAGGGCATTCCTCTTTCAACATTGTTATGAGGGGAAAATAACAAAATGATGGGTGAGAGTTTGAGTCATTCATATTCTCCGGCCATTGGTCAGGGAAAGTTGTCTCCTTGTCCCCCTCTCTCGCTCTGTTGTGTATTTATAGCCGTAAATGTGCTGGCCTCGTCTCTTTTGTGCTCTCCTCTCTGACGGAGTTGCTTGGGGCAGCACTCCATTAGTAACATAATCTGTCAGACTGACATCAGCTTAATGTTCCCTGGAACACTCTCTCTGTGTTTGCGTGTTTGTGTGAGTGTGTGTGTGTGTGTGTGTGTGTGTGTGTGTGTTAGGACAGGGGGAGAGAGAGAGAAGGAGAGAGAGCGAGAGAGAGAGTCCATGTATTTGTCTACAATGTAGTGCCAAGTTTAGTAGTCCCCCTTATCCAAAGGCCAAAATGTAAAGTGTTGCGCTGTCCTCCTGTACATTAGTAATGACCCTGAGTCCCCTGACCCCCTTCAACACCAAGGAGACATTTCTCCCCTTCTTCACCAGAGAAAACTTATTGCCATTGGTGGCTGCATCATGTTACAGAGCATGAGAATAATTTGCCGCTGCAAAGTCATACGCACTTAAATGTGAAGGGTGCAATGCTGTCTAGGCTTGTCTCCCCATAGGCATCTTATAATGGTGCAATTTCAAATGCGTCAGAATACTGATATGAAGATGTACCCGAGGATCTGTTTTTGTTTGAGCTTTTTTTCAGTTCAGACACACTCTTTTCAGGACTTTTTTTCCAAGACCCCCCCCCCCAAAAAAAAACTTTCTTTTTAGCTAAATGCTAATGTGAACAAGGTTCTGTGCCAGTTCTGCAGATTACAAAACAGTAATTTGCCAGTAGTTGATTCTCCGTGTGGAAAACATTATATGAAGTGCTTTTCTGTTTTTAACGAGCCCAGAGAGATCTGTCTTAATGAGGCCATTCACTCAGCACTGTGTTTTCACTTGGTGTGATTTAACTCTGTGTTTTCACTTGGCGTTTTCACTCAGTGTTCTCACTTGGTGATTTTAACTTGCCGTTTTCACTCAGTGTTTTCTTACCCTTTGTGTCTCTCAGAGGAGGCAGTGCCAGCGACTTGCAGGACGCGGACGGTCATCTACGAGATCCCTCGCAGCCAGGTGGACGCAAGTGCCGCCAACTTCCTGATCTGGCCGCCGTGCGTGGAGGTGAAGCGCTGCACGGGCTGCTGCAACACCAGCAACATGCGCTGCCTGGCCTCACGCAAGCAGCACCGCATCGTCAAGGTAACTAACACACACACACACACACACACACACACACACACACACACACACACACTACCACACACCACCAGCAACATGCGCTGCCTGGCCTCACGCAAGCAGCACCGCATAGTGAAGGTAACTAACAAACACTCACTCACACACACACACATACACACAAGCAGCACTGCATCGTGAAGGTGACTAACACACAAACACACTGACATGTACACACAAAGATACAAACACGAGTGAACACACACAGGTGCATATACTAGCATTGTCAGGCTTCAGCGAGGCAGTGCTCTTCTGTGAAGTATAATAATAATACACACACACACACACACACACACACACACACACACACACACACACACACACACACACACACACACACACACACACACACACACACACACACACACACACACACACACACACACACTTACCAGGCCTTGTTCAATCAAAATAGTACCAGTTAGGTCAACAAACAGAAGGCACATAGATCTCTCATTATTCCAAGTGTTTACCAGTTCACAGAGATTTGTAGTCAATAATTGAAAAAGATGCCATACTTTCTATATGGGGCATCATAGGTTCATTCACACATTTTCCATCATAATAATCTACAGAACCACTATAAAACAGACTTTATAAGGTCAGTTACTGAAATCAGTTCCTGCTCTCTAGTATCGTGATGTGGGAAGTATCCTCATACAGTATTCCTGTAGCGTGTAATTTGAATGGCCCAACACAAAGACAGCCACATTCTTAACCTCCGCGTTCCGCAGGCATTCCATGATGCTCTTAGCAACGGAAGATTTACTGCTGAGAAGTCCACGGCAACACTTTCACTTCTCCTGGAGTAGATGATTTATTTTCAGAACCATAGACATTTAGAAAGGCATTACTGATGTTGATGTACTGAAAGACTCACATGTAATCAATTTCTCTAGTACGATTATTTTTGTTTGTCTGTTGCTAAAATGCATAAACTTTCTAGTGCTGTTATGGGATCACTTTTTTATCAGTGGTTCAGTTCTATTCAGTTTAAATGGTGCTGAATAAAAATTCAAAAAAGTCAAGAATCTATGGATAATATTGCTCCATTCTTCGACTTGGCTAATAGCTTTTCAAGGGGCCATTCTATTCCTGTCTCCTACCCTCCCTTTCAGTGTGCTGGGATCAAAATCACCTATACCACTTTGCAGAAATTGCTCTCTTCGTTGAATATATCTGCATTCAGAGTCATGGTGTTTGGTTAAAATGTTTGTGTTTGTTTTAAAGAGCTACTGTACGCTATGGTGTAAAATAAATGATATGTCTGCTGTGATGATATACACCAATGTTGGTGTTAATATTGACAAAATTACCATTTTTGTCATTACCATCGCATGTTATGGGTTGAGTATGGCTCAATCTGCCATATTCTGTTAAAAATCATCCAAGGCCAATGGTTGCGTAGATTCGACAGGTTGGAATACGCCATCCCCCGGTCTGTGAGTGTGAGACTCATTTTCATTTGCTGACTGGGACTCACCATTCACAGGAGTTCACCCCCCCCCCCCCCTCTCTCAGCCCCTTGCCCACTTTCTAGCACTTTCCCAAATGATGCAGAGGGCAGAGTTAGGCTCAGAGCTGGGGGTACAATTACCCTTTAATAATATGTATGTAAGATATAAAAATGGAGGAACAAAGATATGAGAAATTCCGTTGTAATGAAAATATGTGTCGGCATCAAAGCATATTGTCCTCACATGTTGGGGACACTTCAAGTCGTGCAAAGGCATGTATGTAGCCTGCACAGCTGTATGCTCTGATGCCCTTGAATGTGGGTTTTGGTGTTTTTTGCATGTGTGTGCGCACTTGCCCTCACACTCTGTGTCCCTCTCTCATCTCTGCAGGTGGCTAAGGTGGAGTATGTGCGTCGGGTGCGGAGGCCCAAGCTGCGGGAGGTGCAGGTGAAGCTGGAGGACCACCTGGAGTGCGTGTGCACCTCCCGCCACCACGCCTACTCAGACTCAGGTGAGCACTGGCACTGAGCCCGACCATCATACAGTCAAAAAGGTTCCCTGCTTAATTTACATGGAGTGAGCTCTTAAAGTGGTTTAACCCTTGCTTCAATAACATCGAGTGAGCTCTCAAAGGGGTTTCACCCTTGCTTCTATGGAAAGCATTTCTTCAGAGCGCACAGCCTCTGAATATCTGACATCTTAATTATGCTATGAAGAATCCCTCACTAGAGAGGTTTGTTTGCCATAAAAGAGGTTTTTATGGAAATGGGCCTCTGAAGAACCATTACAGGAAAGAATGCCATCTACTCTTTGCTGGCAAAGAAACACTAAATGATCCCAGGAGAAGAAGGCGCTGTAAGAGTCTTAAAGCGTATCTCAGTCTGTGTCCATAAGAGGATTGTTTCGATATAAGATTTCTGAGAGTCTTTAGACTTTATTCTTCACATTCATGACTTTTAGAAAGACACAGTAATAAAACAACATTGGGAGCATTAAGCACATGCCTTTTTTATCCATGAGGAACTCTTATCTCTATGAGTCTATGAGTGAGCAGCAAGGAACTACTTTGAGATTTTAAGATGGACAATCACAAATGGGTATCACTACGGATTTGATTGTGTAATTCTAAACTCATTTGGTATTTCAAGCCTTCTCCAGGATGTTTCAGTTAGGAAGTGGTGTCCTTTTTGTATGATCTACAAAATAACTTCCTCATAGCAACAGATATTTATTCCTGTTTTGTTTTCAAAGCCTCTCCTCCACCCCCTACCGCGGTTCCACTCGAAAGACGCAGCAAAGGGAGAGGTAGAAAACGGAACAGTGAAGGAAAAACAGAAAAGTTCAGCAAAAGTGCTTATCACATTTTTTCAGACGCTCTAATCAAGTGACAGTAAGTTATAAAACTAAGGTGGGGACTTAATGGCAGTCAGTGAACCTGTGCGTCAACTAATGATCAACCAATTAAAAACAATTTGCAATTTGACAACTGTAATTGCCCAAAAATATAATTTAATCAAGATATATTCAATCAACTTTTGACCAAAGCTGTGATTTGGACACAATGCATTACTGATCAGTCTGAAATCAGGTGTGTGGATGATTGAGTATGGTGGTGTGATTTGAAGCAAGAGTCCAAAATCTGTTTGTGAAAGCAGTTGACCAAAAGTGTGTTTGTAATAAAAATTGACTCTCTCTCTCTCTCTGTCTCTCAAAAGATGTGTGGTGAAACAGTGGAGGCCACTTTTTGTTGTGGACGTGGATGTCAAGAACTGCCACCATCGCTTTGATGGTGACAAAGACTCTGCCATGATGGCTGCATCTAACAATATGAACAATGCTAACGGACCTGAATACGGACAGGTGTGGTCTCTGCATCACTCACACTGTGCCACCACTGATTGGAAAGGATATATTGATGGACCTGGACTATGCCGAGAAAGACTGAAATGCAATGCCCTCATTACAACAGAACTGTTTCCTGTGGACATGGAGCAATGCGCTGAAAGTGGACTTATTTTTTTAATCGCAAAAGCAAATGCAAGTGAGGATCGTTAAGACAGTTTGAAGGTTGTTCACTATGAGATCGTAAAGACAGTTTGAAGGTTGTTCACTATGAGATCGTAAAGACAGTTTGAAGGTTGTTCACTATAAGGGGAGGCTGGGTGACAGATCTGTTCTGAGAAAGTGACTGACTGAAGAGAGAGAGGACAAATGCGGAGCTTATCTAATTGTCTGAAATAAAAGATATTCCTACACGTTGCAGTTGTTATCTGATGAAGATGTGTTAAGGACCAGCATTGTTGCTGAATCCCTTTCTTGGACCTCTAACAAAGTTTTGACAAATATATATATATATATATATTTTTTTTTTTCTTTGAGAAACTTCTATAGCTTCTTATTTTTGTAACCCTCATTTTCTATCACAACTGAATCTTCTTTTGGATGTGAATCAAGTAACAAAACACATTACGACATCCTCAACACCAGTTATTGCCACTAATAAATTATTTATGTCTTTCTCACTCCAGTGGCGAGTAATGTGCTGTTATATCCAATAATGCACTAGTGTGTTTACTTGAACAAGAATGTGTGCTGATAAGACCTGGGGGATTAGTTCTTTAGGAACATCTCTGACCTGCAGTCAACAAGGCCGAATGCAAGAAAAGCTCCCACTTGTTGAATTATCACCCCTGCAGTTCCCAAGGGTGGTGGATGAAGAGATGCTTTTTAAGAGAATACACTTAGGCACACTTGGCAAGGGTACTGGACAAATATTAACATTAAAAGAAGTAGAGCCTTTTAATAACACCATCATTTAACCATGTGTAAAGCTGTGAAAAGAAATGGTACCATAAGTGACCGAATTCAAAACAAAACTGATCTATTTGGACATCATTTCCCAAAAAGGGGGATTGGTCATAGTAACACAGGAATAATAAATGCGATGTAAGTTTGTCTTTACCTTATTTAACATGGCTAAATTCTAAACAAAGTGTTAATTTCATTACTAATACAAACTTTATATGTGATAACAATATCTGAAAAAAGCCTCTTTCTAAATGTATGTGCTTTGAGAGCCTGTATTAAATGAGACTCGTAGCGTTGGGAAGCGGAGGGCCAAAGACCACAGACTGTTGACTATACTTATCAAGTTAAACCCAAACAGTTCCTCTAATCACACTTCCAAATTCCTAAGTCTGACAAGTCATTTGGTTTGCGTTAACTTTGATGGTGATTGCCCAGCAGTCTGCCCGCGGCCACAAACCATTACCATTTCTGCTCCACCAGTCAAATGTCACTCGGATTTGCGCTTGGGAGACGCACAAAGAACAAAACAAATGTTTGTTTCATGTGGTTTCTGAGGGGGAAGAGGGCTTCTAAATGACTTCATATTGGTTCTCAGGGAGGCATTACATAACGTGCCACTCTCAGCGTATGCCAGTCTCCCCAGACGACTCGCCACAGACGGTTAGGCAAGCTGTGGTTACTCTAAAGAGTGGTGTGGCCCAGGGCCTGTTGTTCATACCTTGGCCAGCCTCGCTGCACACACAAACTTGCCGCGGTACATAAACCTTGTAATTTAATTGAGAGTGATTTTTTTTCTCTCTCGAAGTAGTACAATGGCACCACTGTGCGTTTGGAATTGTGTAAAAATGGCCAGTTCTTCCCTTTTAAAAAGCGTCATGTCAGCAATATTACCTTCCTGCGGCTTTTCTCGGTTCCTTCACGAGAGGCTCCTTGCACGTGGATGACAACGTGGTGGCTGTGTTTCTGGACGACAAGCGAGTTTGGGGTTTTGGAAGTGAAATCGAAGCTTGACCATGTTGGGTACCAGACTATTGTGTTGTCCACCAGTAGACCACTCCATGATTGTGGTCATGGTGATAATGCTGAATATGGAACTCCTGTAAATGAAGTTAAACTGTTACATAATAGGAACTTTCTTTCTGAATTCCCCCCCCGAGTTTATAGTAAGATGTGCTACCTTAATTCTTCCTGTTTTGAGTGTGGACAAGATGGATCATATCAGATACCAGGAATAAGGAGAGGGCTGAGAACAGGCAGATTTGCAAGGGAGGAATGGAGATAAAAAAGAAATAAATTAATACATGTCTTCTTTAACAGCTTGGATAACACTTCCTATGAAATATGACTTCCTATAAAAATCTGACTCAGCTTTCTGAAGTACTAAACACAACAAAAAGATTTTCATATTTAGTGTCTGAAGTCCTTTCACAAGCCTGTAAACTTCAGTAATACGTAAGAGAACACATGTGCTTTCATGCTTACACTGTGCTTCCTTCACCACCGACTCCATTAGAGGGACTCCTTCGCTGTTTAAGCTCAGGTTTTTATCCATATTAAGAATCAAATGATGTTTTACGAGCTTCCAGGAGAGTCTCCCGTTCCTCCACTATCAGATAAAGGCTTTGATGAGTCACGCTACCAAAGACAGAGGGGGATGAGTCACAGTGTTAAAGAGGCATTGTGTGACTCATAAACAAGACTTATACATTTATCACTAATAATCAGGCATAATCAAGTGTAATTGTTTGCCTAATTTCCATGTTTGCCTTTCTAATGGTAAAGTCCTGAGAGAACCCTGATCGCAGCTGAATAAAGAGAGAGGACTGAGGGGTATGTTTCGTTTATTTGACTCATGCTGATTGGTCCTGAGTGGTCCTATTCTGGGTATTTGAGCAGCAGTGGACTCGGTACTGGCCCAAACACTTTCTCTTTGTGTTTTCGAGGCAGAAGCCGGGAAAAAAAGAAGATGGGTTTGTGAGACTTTTCCAAACTGGTAGCCAAACTGGCGTTCGTAAGCTTTTTTTCCTAAAATGTTTCTTAATTTGTATGTGGACTTTGGCTCTTTGTGTTTACACAGAGAGAGGGGCCAATATCACCATGTTCTTTAACTCGACGTATTAAAGGCCATTTGAAATGTGTTTAACCAAAGCAACACAAAGGCACTTCTCATACTTCCCGTTTAAGGGCCAAGATTGAACAAAATTAAACAAATCTGAAAACTGACCTGATATTATGGTTACTTTTCCTTACAACTCCATGTATCTGCCTTCATATCTGATGCCCCTACAGAGTATATACTGTAGATAGATAGATAGATAGATGGATACTTTATTGATCCCGTGGGGAAATTAAGGTCATCCAGTAGCTTACAGTTAACTCTCAAACATACATACATGAATCACAATAAACACAATACACACAATACACATAGGTAGAACATGTAAAGGCAGGTATAAGTGAAACACCAGTACTTCATTACATTTCAGACATTTTTTGCTAAAAGATTGCTAACCTGCTGTGTCACAAGTGCGACCAAAACAAATACACTTTATCATGACTGTAAGTAAACAACAAGAACGGACTGACACGACTGACACATCTCATTCGCCATTTTATCACATTCCAGCTGCTTCCTCCTTATGCAACCGTGAAGTAGGAGGCAATAAGTATAGTTTTGAAATGGCATATCAAAACCACTGGGCACCCCCCCTCCTTCAATCTCTGTGTTTCCTGTCGCCTGCCTATCCCGGCTTATCTTGGGCCGCCTGGAGGAGTGCAGGTAGAGTGCTGTCTTACATCACCACACCACGCCACACGCCAACCTGAGGGCAGGGCCGCGGAATAAACAACTGAGTCAGGTTTTTTTTTTTTTTTTACTCTCCCCCTGTTTTGGCAACTGCATTTCCCATTAATGCCCTTTGATATTGAACAGGATGGAGGCTGACATTAACCGGGGTTGCGGGGGGGAAAGATGAAAAGGACAGAGGTTGGCCGCTTTTGGACGTTAGGAAATTGCAAGATATTTCCTGTAAATAGGACAACCTCAGAATACCTCAATGATTGATATAAACTGAAGACTGTAGTGTAAAGACGCAAAACGTGTCAGAGAGATGTTACATTTTGAACAGAATTGTGCAGGTCAATATTAAATTACTTACTATCATTACTTGATCAATCCTTAGACTTCTGCTTGAACTCCTTCCAAGTATTCTTCTGGTTTAAGAAGGCGTATTCACCAAAGTCACTGGTGGCCTTGTCTAATCCGTTCTGGCAGGTCTGAGAATGGCACAGAGTAACGTGTGGGTGGCGCCATCACTGGTGACCACACAGAGCACCGTGTTCCCAGAGGGGACAAATTGCTATGATGGAGCTCTAACTACATCTAATAAATGTTCAAAGATAATCACAGCGTAGGCACATTTTTTTTTTATTAGTTAACTACAACGTCATTTGTCAACCACCTACATACCTGTCGCTGAGGGCCTGATGTGGAATGGCCGTTTTGAAAGGACGGGAGAGAGTTGCTTGGGGGAACATATGGACGGTGATGAGGAGGGGGGCAGGGTCCAGGACTTAGAGGAGCTTTTGGAAGAGCCTCTTGATTGGTATCAAATGAGCCCTCCGGGGGTCCTACTAAGAGCATAACCCCCACCGCCCCCTACCCCTTTCGCTCAATTCTGTTACCCCCCTTCCACCCCACCCCAAAACCCTACCTTTATTCTATCATCCCAAACCTATTACCCCGAAAGACAAAACCTTCAAACCCCCCCACAACTACCACCACCCCTGCTGCCGCCACCAATCACTCTCTCCCTCCAAGCAGCCATTGTCTGGGGCCTCGGAGTTGGAGAGCCGGGGTGTTTGTTTTTGGGCTGGTGGTAAAACACACAGAGGAGCGTGGGGAGAAGAGAGGCCTGTCAGCGAGCAGACAGACAGACTGACGGGTCCTTTCACATGCAAGCTCAGTCAGGACGAGCGGCGAGCTCTGAGCGTGGCTGCCATTGTCATTGAGGGATGGATGGATGGATGGCTAGGAAAAAGTGAGTGAGTGAGAGAGAGTGTGTGTGTCTGTTTGAGTGCTTGGGTCTGCGCCTGTGTAAAGAGTTTGTCTAAGCAAGGGTGGATGTGTGTGAGAGAGTGCAAGAGACAGACGGAGAAAGAGGTCAAGAGAGAGTGAGTGCAAGCATTTGGTAGACATTAATCACAGATGTGTATATGCTGCCACTACTACATATTACAGTGATTACATTTGTCTAGGAGAGAGAGAGAGAGTGTGTGTATGTGTGTGACCCTGCATAAAGAATTTGTCTGTGCAACGGTGTGGGAGACATTAAGCACAGATGTGTATACGTAACCATTGATACGATTACTCTGTGTGTGTGTGTGTGTGTGTGTGTGTGTGTGTGTGTATGTATGTGTGTCTATATCCCTTCTCTAACACACATCTGCGTGATAGCCCACTCTTCTTATGGCCTTAGCTCTCCCCCTGCCCTCTTTTGCGTGGCTCGTTTATGGGATTAAGGGCGGTAACGTGCCTGCCTGCCGCAGAGCAGGGGACCTCCAGCCTCTCTCCCCTCCATTGTGTCCACGCTTGGGCCGTAATCCCCCGCAGAGTATTTTCATTAACCTCAAAGCCATTAGGAGTCAGTGTGACGCCAGGCTCCGGCCACTGACCACATCAAATTGCCTCGAGCACCAGCGAACACACACACACACACACACACACACACACAGACACACACACAGTCCCACACACACACACACACACACACACACACACACCAACACACACAGTCCCACACACACACACACACACACACACAGTCCCACACACACACACAGTCCCACACACACACACACACACACCACCCCACCATGCAGATTAAACGTGCTGTCAGATGACCATGCATTGTAATTTAAAGACCCAGATTCTGCATGAAGGGAAGAATAAAAGCCCAAACAGAACTGGCTCTCCAAGCAGCAAAACCATTCATTTGTGGATTAGCAGCAGAACGGTTAAGAGATTTATTTTAAAAGGATGTTTGGCACTGTGGGCGAGTAATATGGAAGTTGAAGTATATGGTAGAGATGAAGAATCACGTTCCAGATGTTGGTGGAGGACATTGAGCAGCTACTGTGCTGTCACTGCAAAGGATGAGCGGAGAGTTATGGACCGGACAAAAGGGCAGCGAGACCAGATATCAAGGGGAAGACAAATGGGTTGTGTGAATGAAGGCTGGACAGTTCAACCAAAGTGCGCACTTTGCCTCTTAGAGAGTGAATCACCTGTTTGTTGCTAGAGCTATAAAGCCTCACTTTGGTATTTGATGAGAGGCAAACACACACAATACACACACACACACACACACACACACACACTCAAACACAAACTTTCTCTCTCTGTCTCTCACATTCCCACACACACACACACACACATACAAGCACACACACACAGACACACACACACACAGACACACACACACTTAGAGAGTGTAATCGTATCAGTGGTTATCTCTCACACACACATAAGCACCAACTCGCTCTCTCTCTTACACACACATACATAAACACAATCTTGCTCTCTCTTACACACACATAAAAACACACATACACACTGACATCCACTCAGCTTCCCTTCCTCTCTCACACGCATTCACACAGACAAACTCTTTCACACACATACACTCACAAATCATTTATAAGGTGGGTTTCACTCACATCACTCGCTATCATTATACGAGCTCTCTCATGTTTTTGTGTGGTAAACAAGACTGATAGACCGGCTGCTTTAGGTGATGGGTGTGAAAGGAGCGGCGCCTATAGAGAGAAGGTGTGATGGAGGGTGCTGGGGAGGCTGGGGAGCCCAGGGTAGAGGCTCTTTACTACTCGGGTGAGTTATAGTGCCATAGAGCGAGAGGTTAAGCCCCTTACAATGAGCAGATTGGAGATGGTTAAAGAATAGGCCCAAACCTCCTGAGTGAGTTAGAGTGGGGAAGGAATTAATATGTGGGCGGATGAGAACTGTAAAATAAGTGAGAAGAGCGTGAGACACAAGGGTTCATTTTACACAGAGGTGTCTCTCTCTCTCTCTGGGTTTCATTTACACAGAGGTGTCACCAAGCGGAAGTCAGTTATGTTAAGGTGGTTTAGGTGGTCCTGTTTTCAGGGATGGCTGGATTGTGAATGAGATGCTGTTGCAGTTAAAGTCTCACACACACACACACACACACACACACACACACACCGAACACACACACACACACCGAACACACACACACACACACACACACAGTACTGAGCTATGAGTACCTCCTCATCTCCCTTGTTAGCACGCCGTGGTATTGTGAGCGGGTTCATGGGGTCCATCTAGGGCAGCGTCCTGAATACCTCTCAGCCAAACCCCCCGGTAAATGGGGGCACCAGCTATGATTTAGAGACGTGTTGCCACACTTTCATACTCCACTTCAACTGAATCCCAGGGAGCCGTTACTTATGGAGATAACTGGAGAAATATGTTAGATTACAATGGTTGAGACTGAGGCAAACATGAGGATTAAATCATGGCTGATCGTTTCTGTGCAATCCCCCACCTCCATCCCCCCCCTCCCCCACGCTTGGTTTGAAAGCGTATTGTTCTACTTTTGGTAACATATTAGAAAAAAATGTTGAGAACGGAGCCTGCTAGCTAAATGTCAATCAAACCGTTTGAGAAATATACAGTTCTAATTAAAAGCTGGTGTACGCCTTCATGAAAGCAGACGAATTGGAGGTTGAGACTATAGGCTCAGAAGTTTTATTCACGCTCCAGGTCACAATGCACTTCTGACTGCACACACTCATCCACGGGGTCCATTTCACACGAACTCTGTCAGATATGCACGTGCAAGCACGCGTACCGAGATATAACATAATCCCCTGTACCTCTCCCCTCGCTCAGACACTTTCTGCTTGGACTGACATGCATTTAAGGTAGGGTTTGTTACTGTTCAAGAGGAATTATGGGAAACGAAAACAGAGAAGAAGGCACAGAGCCCCATATCCTTTGGGAGCTTGGGCAAGGTCAGCGCACAACATCTAAATGGAAAGCATGACCGTGTCCCTAGATAAGAGATGGACTTTTTAGTTGCGTTTGCAATGGTGTTTCTCATGGTCTAAATCTGTTTTTTTGCTCAAAATATCTGCAGTGCCCATTTTAGTTTTTTCCTGAAAAATCTTTCCCTTTTTCCCATCATGCAATACCGAGATATTTTCATATCTTTGTTATGAAATTAGGTTTAAAGTTGTCATATAGTGACATTGCAGTAACTGTGACTGAACCCTGAAACCCTAACCCTGAATATCTGACAAGGGGATTAGAGACACTTATACAACCAAGACAGTCCTTCAAATGAACATAAACATTTTTTTTTCAATGTACCTTTTCAAAGCGAACGAGTGGGGCTGTTATTTATCGTGTCAAACGTGTTTTTTTGTTTTCTTTTAGCAGAAGGGGCCTGAATTTCAAAATGCCTTTCTGCAGCTTGAGGCTGTCGGATCCAATAAGAGAGCTGTTCTTCTCCCTGACCTGAATATATCATACAGGTTGAATGGAGTCCGTGGAGTCCATTAAAAAGGGAGGGAAACAGAGGCTGGAAATAAAGAGGAGGGGACGTGATTTAGAGGGATGCTCCGTCTGTTCACCGCCTTCCCAAACCAGCGCTGCTCCGCTGACATTCCACCCACGAACTTTGACCCGGGCATTGTTGACCGCTCCGAAGGAACACGGCAGGGGTGGGGGGGTGGGTTCGGGCGGTTTATACACCATCTCTTTTTTCTTTTTTTTTCATTCTCTATCAGGGGTCAAAGCAACCCTACTACCTGCCTTCTCTGACCCTCTCTGGTTTCTCTCTCCCTCTCACTGTCTGTGAGTCGCTCTGTTTGTCTGTGTTTGTTCCCTTCACTATCTCTCTCTCTCTTCTTTCTCTCTCTCTATATGCACACATATTTCTCTCCCTCTGTCTCCATTTTTCCGTCTATTGGTCTACCTTCCCAGGATCCCTCCACAGGGAGGGAGGGAGAAAAGAGAGCTTAGAGAGCCAGAGCTCCATATCTCCTCGAGTCTTGTCTCCCTCCTTTCTCAACCACCCCCTGCCCACCCACCCCCAACTCCTTGCCGGAAATCAAGCAACTCCTCTGGCACAGCAGCACGGCTTCAGTGCCAGAGAATGTCAGACATGAAAAACAAAAACAAGTGGGAGAAATGACAGGCTCCCTGGCCTGGCCTCGTCGTCTCTCCTCAGTTTGTTGTTTTCCACCTGAAGGTAACAGGTGAATTCCAGCACAGAGTAACTCTGTGTGTAGCCGTGCCATACTGCACACTCAGAAGGAAGGGTAGAGAGAGACAGAGAGAGAGAGAGAGAGAGAGAGAGAGAGAGGGAGAGAGAGAGAGAGGCAGAGCGAGAGAGACAGAGAGGGAGAGAGAGCTAGAGAGGGAGAGAGAGAGAGACAGAGAGAGACAGAGAGAGAGAGACAGAGAGGGAGAGAGAGCTAGACAGGGAGAGAGAGAAAGGGTGAGAGCTTTGCTGTATCATAGCTCTGGCAGAGGATCAAGTGCTGCAAAAGTTATGCAAGCCTCCAGAAGAATATGATTTCTTTTTCTGATCTCTCTGAACTCTCTCCATTGAACTCCCTTTTTGAGTCCGGCCGCCAGTCCCGCATGCCTGCTCGTGAGACACACGTGATGACGGTCCGCGCACAGATCCTCTGCGCCACATGCGCAGGCTTTTGAGAGAGCGAAAAACCCTGAGATCTCACCAACTTATCTTTGTTTTCATGTTGGCAAAGCCACAATATTCTATGCCCTTTGTTCTCTCCTCTCTCTCTCCCCCCCCTCGTCGAACCCCCAATTTTGATCTGTGAGCTCAGCGTATCAAAGTGGTGGCGAGCAAAGTGGCTTTCATCTCTCGCAAAGCCTCGGGGGATTAGATGGGTGTGGGGACGGAGGGGGTGGTTGTGGACATCTGAGGAACAGTAATAAAGTCTCCTCGTGCCCTGCGGGGTGAAGAAGCTCCCGTGTGTGCTCCCTCCCGAGAAAAAGAGGACTTGGAGCTGCCGGCACCGGGGAACTGGAGCCGAAGGTGCCGAAGCTTGCAAAATTCCATGGCCGGATGGTGACATTTTGGGAGGGAGGAGAAAGAGAGGAGGAGGAGGAGGTGGTGGTTGAAGAGGAGGTGGTGGAGGGGTTTGGGATGAATATGTTCATGTGGAGATGACTTCGAGCGAGAGAAGCATAAATCATCAATAGATTTTTTTATCTGGTAGCGCAGACCTGCACTGTGACAGCTCACCATACCCAAAAGCTCCCTCACAGGTAAGCATAATCTCTCCAACACTAAACAGACACCATGTAACACCATATATAAATATAACCTCCTTGATTGTGTTTTTCCAGTAGTAATTTCACTGGTGGCATTTTTCACAGGGCTTCATTTCACTGTTTCCTCCTCTGGCTGAATGTGGTAAAGCCATGATTGGCCACTGTGCCACAGCAAGAAACATTTGTCACAAGAGATGGTTGGCATAAACCAAAACCCAATGTACAGGCCCTGCTCTTGGACCTAATGAAAAAGGATGGTCCTGGGTGTGCACTTCTGTCAGTGCCTCTCATTGGGTCCATCTGTAGGAAAATCCCATCCATCAACTTCAGTCATTTCTCTCCGCAAGGAAATGCTGCCAATTTGTATCATAGGAGTCAACCAATAGCAAGCCCTGTCAAGCCCTCATTCACTTGCATTCATTTCTAAGAGCTATTACAGGGTTGCACCTTTGCTCCCAAATGGCAAACTGACAAACTGAAAAAAATCCCACAATGGTAGGGCACATGCGAGCCACCCAGCTCATCAAAGGAGAGGTGGAGGGGAGCGGAGCAGGGGAGCACACATGAGGGCAGAGCAGGAGAGGAGATACACGTGGGGAGACAAGACAATTTATGGAGGGATTTGATGGGATTTCCAGTTTGGTATCTGAGGATGGGTCAGAGGGCTAGGGTGGGGTGGAGGTTGCAGTAAAGCAACTACAAGCACACACACACAAACGCACACACACACACACGCACACATACACACACACACAAACGCGCGCGCACACACACACACACACACACACACACACACACACACACACACACACACACACACACACACACACACACATATGCACACACACGCTCACACACTCACACACAAACGCGCACACACACACACACTCTCATGCGAACTGCCGTGCGGCAACCTAATCTCTGACCAGATGTGTGCCTGGGAGCGAGCCCACGCCGTGTCAGCACCCTTAACATCCTTCTTCCTCCTTTCTCCTCTTCTTCCTCTCTCTGCTTCCCGACCAACCTTTTATCTCACGCAGCAGCCTCAGTCTCAGCCACCTGCTGACAAGGAAAAAGCATTTCAGGCCAGACACAAACGAGCAGGAACGGAATGAAAGTTCGGGGGAACTAATGTGAGTAATGTTGCAGCTGAGCCATACATGACCTATATCGACCTATATCGAGTGCACCTCGGAAAACAAATAATTTCCGGTATCTTTTATGACTAATACTGAGACCTCTGCATAACTATAAGTGTGTATAGTCTAGTTCCAACTCAATGGAATTAAGGAGGTTCCGTAGGACGGGTCGATATTGTATAACAAATATTCCCTTCAGTTTTCTGTCTGGTTCATTCAAGTAGGTCGTTGGTTCAGTTCCTCCATGTTAGAACAAAGGGATAGTCTATGCTGCACTTTAAAGGCACCACGGCGGGTTGTGATGGATGGACTTTGAGCTTGCGCCAACCGTCTCCCATTCCTCAACCCCGAACAGGTTCCCCTCTTGTTTTGACAACGGTGCGTTATTGTGACAGGCGTCACGTTCCGGTGCCAAGCGTGAGGAGCGAGGGGGTGCAGGGGGGGATCCTTCAAGTGCCGGAGAGGAAGTGAACTGGGAAGCGTTCAGACCGTGACAAAGACCCCAACAAGATAAACACAAAATCAGGTATGCGAGTCTCGATTCGCACGGACAAAACAGCACTCTCTGGAACCACTCACTGCCCAGAAATGTCTGTTGTTCTTGGCCATCCAAAAGCCCATTCACCCCCCCCCCCCCCCCCTTCCCACCACCTCCAACACCAACACCCCGCCCCTCTTTTGCTGTCTTCCCTCGCCTGCTTTCAGTCCATTCAGAGACACTAGGGCCCAGAGTCAGACCCACAGCTTTTAAAAAGTGACCTCTGCTGAGTGGAACTTGGTCCAACCCCCCCTTCCGCTTTCCCCCTTCCCATGACTATCCAAAGAGATCCCAACCCCACCCACCCAAAGGCACAAACCTCTGGTGGTCCTGATTGATCTAGCAACACTCACAGGTCATCCTGCATCATCCAGACAAACGAGACTAACTGACCCATAGCTAGAGGGCCTGGATAACAACCAACAGCTCCTCCATACCCACCCCGCACACATCAACCCCTCAGGCTCTAACATATAAGGCATTTCAAACAGAAGGGAGGAAGGTCAGACAGGGTGGATGTACCTGTCACAGAGTTTTGGGACGATAAGCCCCAGGCTTTTACCTGGGCCTTTTGGTCTTGAGGACAGCCCCATTGTGTCATGGTCTGATGGGAAAAGATATGGGACTTCCCGCGAGAGGTGCTCCCATCTGATAACTCTTTGTTGCCCCACTTTGTTGCAAACGGGAGAGGATGGGAAATCATTGACCCCCTCAGCTCTGTGCTCTGGTCACATTTGTTGATTTGCAGGGCACTGTTTTCCCTGGCTGGCTAGCGGGCTCAAAATACCCCCCCAAGCACACACACACCCCCAACTGCTTTTTCCACAAGCTTGTCCCTGTTACTGTTTTTTCTGTAATTATATTTACTTCTCATTTATCTGTTTCTTAAAGAGACTTTACTGTCATTACCAAATCAATCCAAATCGGATTTTCTATTTAATGGAAATTGTAATTCGTTGATGTTTGCGTTCTTAAAACATTGTTGTTGGTGTTGAAATTCAGGATTCTCAGTGCCAGTGAGCAAATCGGAAGTTCTTGTGCACCAACAGCAACACTATATGAGGACAAATATTCATCAAACTAGTCAAAACAAAACTGGTAAATCTTTGTTTGCTTGAACAGGTAAACTGCCGCTCCTGTTTGTTTGATGAGTAAAGTATTCCTCCCATCACAGACAGTGAGTCTGGAGTAGAGCAGAGTGGTGCAGTGAGCCCTGACATGGATGAGTTCCCCTCCAGGGGCGTGCAGAGATTTTGAGGGGCTGTTGCTCTAACCTGAAAAAGGGCCCTAGTGAATAACATTCAGTGCAAAGATCCACCCATTCGGTGGTCAATATCTTGTGATGTAAAAGTTCAACGTTAATTTCTTGGATGCAAACCACATTTTAGGAATTTGGTCCAGGGGGGCCCGCAACCGACAGATTTCCATAACTCAAGAACGGCTTAAGAAGATCGATGTGCTTCTATTTGCATTTGGCTTACTCAACAAAATGGCTACCTGTGGCCAATCTAAATTCATCAGCTAATAAATGCTTGTGTGAATGGCCAATCTAAATGGAATTTTGTAGGCTCATTAATAATCGCATATTGAACTTCAAACCTTGCATACTTATTGAACCTCGCATACTTACCTCAAAACTCAACAGGCTGGTTTCATTTAAGACTAAACCAAATGTTACCATTGTAGGCTAATGTTACAGGCCTACATGCCTTAATACACGTAGGAGTATTTTATGGAGAAAACCAACGTTACGCTTTTTTTTGTGTTCTTTGTCTCCGCTTAATCAAATATTGTTATACAGTATGTCGGCCTCAGCACCTCAGCGGGTTTACCCCTTAGATAACTATATTCATTTCTTAAATCTTACGACCCTGATGCATGGAAATGTAAATCTTAGCTGTGTTTGGTCGATGGGCTAAGCTAAGCAAAGCGACGCCATTCTTATGGAAAAACAGCAACTGTTTCTACCCGGGAGACCAGTAGTGTGAGAGTAAAATAACAGTTGACAGCAGAAGTCGCTAGCGGGATTTATAGTGCTGTTGTGGATATCTCTGCACAGGATTCACTTGAAGCCATGATGACGGCAAAAACCTTTACCAGCCAAAGCACAGCACAGTGATTTTCTCTTTTAAAAGGCATAATTTAGTAAAGTTTCCATCCACCCGCTGGACTTTGAACAACTGGCAGTTTTGTTTTGGATGTGCTTACGGAGGCAAAATTATGTTTTTGGTCACTTTATTCATGTGGGTTCACTGTGTACCCGCAGATACACACAAACATCTACGCTCACACGTCCAGACAGAAGACAGACAGACACACACACACACACACACACACACACACACACACACACACACACTCTCTCTCTCTCACTTACACCCTGCATGTGTGGGTGGGAATGGTGAGCAGAGGGTAATTTGTTGGCGGTTTCTCATCATCTCAGGAGTCCCACTAAAAAGCCTCTCATTATAGCTGAGGCTGTATGGTCTATGGTCTGGTCTGCAGCCGGTTGCACCAGTCGAACGTAAGTTCTAACTTAAGCTACGATGGACGTAGATTGCCCCTACGTTCGACTTTACACTCTACTAAAAAAATGGCAGTTGCACCAAGCAGATAGTTCCAACGTAACGCTAAGTCCTAACTTAGATTTTACACCTCCCAAATAGTTGGTGTAAGTTCCATGTCATGCGATTAAGAGTCTGTATTAAAGACCGCTAAATACGTTAAAAAATAAAAACAAAAGATGGCTATTCGTTTCGAGCAATGGGAAGAGGAGTTTCAACGCGGGTTGCGTCGCGAACGGATTGTCCGTGACCGTGTAGATCCATTTAACGAGTACGACGATGTTGATTTATATACACGATTTCGGTTTCGCCGAGCCGAATTGGTAAGAATAACCAATCTTCTTGCCAACGACCTGCGACACAACACAAACCGAAATTGGGCTCTAAGTCCATAGATGCAAGTGTGTTTGGCTCTGAGATATTTTGCCACTGGTTCTTTTCAGAACCTGGTGACTCAGTCCATGTCCACAAGTCTACCGTCTGTAGAGTGGTTCGATCTGTAGCAGTGTTAATTCGGTTAAAACATTCTTCACGTGAAAATATTTGCTGAACAACTCAACTTACCTCCTCGAGGGATAAAAAACAATTCCACCCCAGCTACTACAAACCATAATGTGTGTGAACAATGGCTAACTCTGACAAAAACTCACGACACACAACGAATACATACAAAGCAGCAATAAGCTGCAATTTATTATAAAAATCCGCCATCAAATAGCTTAACCTCACGCATATACCGTAGGGTGGCCAGGCAGTCATGTCAATTTAGAGAATAAATGACGGTTGAACTGTTTTGCCCTCTCATTTCGGGTGCTAAACGCGTCTTAACTCAACACATGTCGTGTAAAGAAACTCGCCGGTACTTCCTGTTTACATTGTTATCTGTAATAATGATTGGCTTGAAATTGTCTTAACGTCATTAAATGCGACACTGGTACACTTTACGAACTACTAGTTAAGTTAAGACTTAAGTTACGGTGGTGCAACCCAAATTTAGAACACCTTTAGTTTGAAACTAGCTACGTCGAACATAGGGTTAAGGAGAACTTTACGCCCTAACTTACGATCCACCTTACGTTCGACTGGTGCAACCGGCTGCTGGTCTGCAGTGGCCCATGCTAGTGAAGCAGACCTGGGTAGATGAGGGGGAGGCGTTGGGTGGTGGACCACGGGTCTGTTCATTATCCTGATCTATGACACAAACCGCCTCCAATACCGCTCCGCTTCAGCATGGCATAAAAGGAGAAGCAAAACCTCGCCATTACTGTTGATTGTATGACACAATCATCCCACAAAGGTCTCCATTCTCCGGCAGGCTCCGGTGAAGTCATTCAGAAGGTGGGCCTGAGACGGTGCAGTGTGGTCCTCTGGTGCTGGGGGCTGAGACGGTGCAGTGTGGTCCCCTGGTGCTTTGGGCTGAGACGGTGCAGTGTGGTCCTCTGGTGCTGGGGGCTGAGACGGTGCAGTGTGGTCCTCTGGTGCTGGGGGCTGAGACGGTGCAGTGTGGTCCTTTGGTGCTGGGGGCTGAGATGGTGCAGTGTGGTCCTCTGGTGCTGGGGGCTGAGATGGTGCAGTGTGGTCCTCTGGTGCTGGGGGCTGAGATGGTGCAGTGTGGTCCTCTGGTGCTGGGGGCTGAGATGGTGCAGTGTGGTCCCATGGTGCTGGGGGCTGAGATGGTGCAGTGTGGTCCCCTGGTGCTGTGGGCTGAGACGGTGCAGTGTGGTCCCCTGGTGCTGTGGGCTGAGACGGTGCAGTGTGGTCCTCTGGTGCTGGGGGCTGAGACGGTGCAGTGTGGTCCCCTGGTGCTGTGGGCCCCTGGTGCAGTGTGGTCCCCTGGTGCAGTGTGGTCCCCTGGTGCAGTGTGGTCCCCTGGTGCAGTGTGTCCCCTGGTGCTGTGTGGTCCCCTGGTGCAGTGTGTCCCCTGGTGCTGTGGGCTGCCTCAGGTCTGGGGTCTCACCATGGAGAACTGAGGCAGGGCAGTGGTGGAATGGAACTGGTACCAAGCCACATGTCAGTTTGCCTCCATCCTCTCCCTCTTTATATCTTTCTATCTCTCTCTCTCTCTCCCCCGTTTCTCCACCTCAGTCCAGATGTCACTGAGGTAATCATTTACTGCAGACAAGACACTTTGAGCCCTAGAGGCCACACATTCACACAGTCATTTGGCAGGGCTTAATATGCAAAGCAACTCTAGGCATATTAGAGGCATGTTTTTACAAATTCTCAGTATTTGTGCTTCTTGGGAACTATATCAGTGGAGTTGATTGCAGACAGCTGTATGGCTGTGCTCCCATGCAAAATTGGATTATTTTCATTTTCAATAGTGAGTTCAAACTCATTTTGAAAACCAGTCTTTCTATGGGAAGAAATTCGCTTTTGGATGTTAACTGCTACAGCTCAATCACCCATAGCAAAATTATTCTATGTACATGTTTCTTCCATGTATCGGACTGGATAATCTACTCCAAGGGGTTGATTAGGTATTGGGAGTAACCTTATGAAACGATGTAGCTACGCATTAAGACATTAATCAAAAACTGACAATGTGTGGATAAGACTATGACGGTAAAGAAAATGAAAACTAATGCCAGCATGAAAAAAGTTAAGTTTCGATTCCTGGGAGGAATTCGTCGCCACTGTTCCAATGCCTTGGGAACGACACACAGCTGCAGCAAAGCACATAACACAGTTTCAGGGCTTTATTAGTGTGTGTGATTGATACATAGAGACAAGGGACACAGTGGAGTAGTGTGTGTGTGTTTGTGTGTGCTTGTGTGTGTGTGTCAGAGAGTGATAGAGAAAAAGAAAGAGAGAGAGAGAGACAGAGAGAGAGAGAGAGAGAGAGAGAGAAAGAGAAAGAGAGAGAGAGACGAGCCTGTTCCTCTCATCTGGTTGTTGTGACTTTACTGAGCGTGTTTGTGGGAATGGCCTCTGGACAGACAGTCAAGTGTCTGTTCCCGAGTTCTCAGGCCTCTCAGGGGTCAGAAGGGAGGAGACAGTGACGAGGACGAGCGTGAGAGCATCTGCCACTGTCTGGTTATGTCTGGTGTCAGCAGTGTTTACCGGGGTCACTTCCTGGATGAGGTGCCATAAGTGCAGGGAAACAGCTCTCCGCTCAGCACCATACAGTATTTTATTGCCCCAGGATCAGCAGTATTGCCTCTGCGGTGTGCCGCATTACGCCCCGTCCACTGCGCACGCTTCACAGGGGAAATGAACACCTCACTCTGAGCATATGAAATTTTCAGAAGGGCTCAAGATGCAGGCTTTATCCCCCCCCCCCCCCCCCCTCTCTCTCTTCCTTTCATCTCTTTTCCTCTCTCCCCTCCTCTGGCCAGTGCGTCTCTCCCCACCTGATTCTCTCGGAACACTTCTGGCCTTCCCTCTTTCTTTTCTTTCCCTGCACTCCTCCTCCTTCCTTTCTCTCTCTTCATCGTCTCTCTCCCTTTCATCTCTTTTCCTCTCTAACCTCACTGTGTTGCTCCCCACCTCATTCCCTCTCAGTACTTCTGGCTTTCCCCTATCTTTCCTTTTCTCTCTCCCTCCCTCTGCTCCCCCTTCTTTCTCTTTCTTTTCTCCCGCTCACAGGTGGCGGCTGGCCCTGGGGCAAAGCTACCGTGCCTTATCTCCATCTATCAGCATCCGTCGGCTTCTTGAAAGCAGAGAGCAGCGGCTCCCCATGTCTCCGCTGACACCAGCCCCCGCTCTGTTTTGGAGATGATGCCGATGTTTTGGAAACGGGCTTTTGACTGGCTGTATTATTTAGAAAAGGAGAAAAAAGAGAAAAAAAGTAGCTCTGTGTTCTTGCCCCCTCTTCAAAAGCCTTATTCATCATTTGGGAGAAAACAATCTGCCATACTTACACATCTAAAGGGTTATGAGGCACTTGAGGTTGGCTTGTCAGCTGCTCGAGAGGATCTGTGGTGAACTGATCCTAGTGGTTGACAGCTGGAGTGATGTGCCTGTGTGTGCTTGAGGCGCGGCTTCGCAGTGATAGAAAGAGAAAGAAGGGATATGAACAGCACAACGATGGAGTGAGAGGGCAAAGGTTTTCACCCTGGGGGCTCGCCATTGTCCAGTTATTAGCTTTGGACACTTACATAAAGCAAGACACTCAAAGGTCTACTTTGCACTAATCTTCGGAGAAGTTTTACACAGACAACCACTATTGAGGCATTATCAAGGCAAAAACTGAGGGGCCAAATAATGTCCACTCAATAGTTATAAAGAGCACCATAACCTTAAACAGTGTCACTGTCACTCAGTAGTTTGTGTTCACATTCACATTTACAAGTTTATCTAATATAGAGTGCAGCTACAGATATAAAGTCCATTCTCCCCAGTGTGTATCACCCATTACCTTTGTGTTGCTAGCAACATGCTCTAGGCTACTAGTTGAAACTACAGGACAACATTCTTCAGTTGTAGTCAACTCAGCTCCTTGTCACAGACACAACCCGCACTTGACATGACACCGCTCAGGCGTTATGAGGACGTTTGCATGTCTCATCTGCATGTGCACATCGCTAAGACGGCCAGACATGGCAGAGGCTAGAAGAAAGAGCAGAGGTCCGCCCAAACGTATGGGTGATGTCCAGCTCTACTACTCAAGCTACTCTGACATAGATAATCAGGTTTCAATATCAGTGCTCAGGCATTACCAAAACGGAGACGTGCATAGCGACCACATCCGCTAGCTTACATGCCAGGGTGCCAAGAACCTGACGCAACTCTTCACAATCGCTATCTTCATTGCCGGCACTAAATCTACCTCATCTGGGCAAGGAAGAGACGCTGTCTGTGCCACAAGTGGATGTTTGAGGTTTGAAAGAGGGCGAGGGCCTGCTGTTCAACATAGTATTTACACTGCTGAATGGCAAATGGCAAAGGCATAGAAAGACTACATTCCGAACAGTCAGGCACAGCTGGGATGCTGTTTTGATGGTTACCATGGAGACGATAAGGAGCAGGCTGATAGATAGACAAAGAGCACCAGAGAGAGAGAGAGAGAGAGAAACAAGCAGAGTTCTCTGGCTGCAGGATACATAAATATTTTTATGGACTATTTTCTGCCTCTTCTTCTTTGTTCTCATAATCTGTAATTAATCATTCTCTTAACTCCCTAAATGCTCCCATATTGTGGTTTAATCCAACATGAAATAAACTGGGGACCTCCCAGGAAGACCATCTGCCAAGGTCATACAGGCAAATTCCAATCTTTTATTCCAAAACACATTGTTTTAATGGCTGAATATAAAACATAGCATGCTATTGTTTTCCTCTGTAGCTATGAAGCTAAACTAACCAGTAAGGTTTGAGCCTGAAATACCGTGAGACAGTATACAATCCATTAGCACCACCTAGTGGCTACTGCTTTGACATGCAACACTTTGCCGAGTTCAGAGATGCCAAACAGTGGTTCACCTGCTTTATGCAATTTTTGATGGTTTAAAGACATTTTAGTCATCCATAGTTTAATAAACTATATTAAGTTAAGTTTAGGCAAAATTATCTTTTTTATAAAGAGGATTTTTATTAAATGGTGTGATTTGTCCAAGAAAAAAAAATTACATTGTCACGCAAAATATATTAAATATGTACACATTATACAGAATATATTAAAACACCACACAATTATGCCTAGATTTTTGCCATTTATTCAAACACCTTTCAGTCCCACAGTGTAAATTGAATGCTTCCAAAGACATACGGGACAGTACTGCACCTAGACACTCCAGACCACTCCAGCCACAACATCCACCTTCAACAGACCTTACGCCCTCCACCTCCTTCCAATCCTTCTGATCTCTCCCCTTCGTTCTTTCTGGATCCTCTTCACCGGTGTGTCTCGGCTCTGATAGGGGCACTGTAAACGTTGCAGTGTGGGCTGGGCACCCGTCCACCTGCTGGGGCTGCCCATCTGGAATCGTCACCCTTTTACGCGTGTGCCCACCACGACTGCTGGGGGCGAGGGAGGGCTGAGAGAGATGGGAGGGAGCTCTACCAGCCCCTCCTCTCGATTATCCATGTTTGGTACCTGCAGGTCTCTTGCCTAGAGAGAGGAATGGAACAGTTACAAAAAGCACTGCCATCCACATCTAACGATGAAGAGTGCTGTGAGTGCTCTTTCAGTGCTGATGTTAGTTAGTTAAGTCGTAATAACTTAATTAAGTTGTAGATGTCATTTTACTTAACCCATTCCATTTTGAGATGTACTGTTTAGTTGAATTCCCTTCTATTTAATGTTCTACTCAAATATAGCTTACGCTCTACTCATTCAATGTCTTTAAGATGCCTAGTATGAGTACATGAACCACAAGACCTTAACTATCTACTATTATATATATTATAAATATATTACTATTTAACATATTTTCCCCTTCATTGTATATTTAATGTATACATGTTTATATTGACCCACCCGTTTTGATTTAAACTCCCCACTGCCTCATTAAACAGGAGTCTCACCTGTGGCAGTCAGCTGAACATGTTCTTCAGCTTGGAGAAGAAGCCTTCTTCCTCCTTTTTTCCCTCTTCTTTCTTGCTCTGCTGGTCTCCTGAAGACTCGCTACTCTTTGCCCTGGCTGGGGTACAAACAAGACTAGTCACGCCATCTGTCACCACAAGCTCAACACTCCAAGGGAGAGGGGAAGCTCAACACTCCAAGGCAGAGGGAAAGCTCAACACTCCAAGGGAGAGGGAAAGCTCAACACTCCAAGGGAGAGGGAAAGCTCAACACTCCAAGGGAGAGGGAAAGCTCAACACTCCAAGGGAGAGGGAAAGCTCAACACTCCAAGGGAGAGGGAAAGCTCAACACTCCAAGGGAGAGGGAAAGCTCAACACTCCAAGGGAGAGGGAAAGCTCAACACTCCAAGGGAGAGGGAAAGCTCAACACTCCAAGGGAGAGGGAAAGCTCAACACTACAAGGGAGAGGGAAAGCAAGAATTTGTCTCATCTGTTTTAGATCTCCCTGAAAGGTTCTTCTTGCCCCTATCAGCTTCAAAGCAACATCTTCTGAACCATTCCGATTTTTTTCAAAGACTGTAGCTCATTTTGCATGAGGTAAAAGCTGATGTGCATTCAACACTTTAAGTAAAAGCAGATGTGAGCTTCGCCACATATTACGACAATTATAATGAAATATTTTGGCACTGCAATCAAACATTTTGGAGTGACCTGTTTCCTGAGCTCATCGGAGTGGAGGGAGTTATTTCTATTTGGGGGGGAATCAGCATACATGTCTGTGTTGGTGTGAGTGTGCTGCAGTCTGGTGTAGTTGTGTGTTCATCCTGGCATACATGTCTGTGTTGGTGTGAGCGTGCTGCAGTCTGGTGTAGTCTCTACCTGCTGGGTTGACACCAGTGACGGTGCCCTGCACATCCACATCCTCCTCAGCATACTCCAAGAGGAGGGACCTCTGCCTCCGACTCAGTTTTCTTCACAAGACGGAGGAGAGAGAGAGAGAGAGAGAGGAAAAAGAAGGGTATTTTTTTTTATATAGCACATTTCACAGAGGCAATTCACGTGTGTGCTTTGCATAAATAACAGCAAAAGGAATGCTCAAAGGACAGGACAAAAAGAGTGCAAAACAATAAAAGATAAAAATTTAATGTACAGTACATAAAGTAGTAATAAAACAGTAGTAATTATAAGGTATTCATTATTAAAAGACTGTGCACTGTTCATATTTAAAATATAAGTAATATAATTAAGTTAAAAGTAAAGTGCAGTATGAATAACATTGCAATTTTCAGAGCTCAATCATAGGCAAGTGTAAAGAGAAATGTTGTATCCTGGATTAATAAATTGCTACATTTGGGGCACATGTAAGATCTTGCATCAGTTTGTTCCAGTTGCATGACAGCTAAATGCTGCTTCACCTTGTTTAGTTTGGACTCTGGGCTCTACAAGCTGACCTAAATGCTGCTTCACCTTGTTTAGTTTGGAGTCTGGCCTCCACTAGCTGACCTGATATGGTCCTGAGCTGATATTTCAGATGTATTCTGGGCTCAAACCATTCAGTGATTGATGGACTAGTAGCAGCCCCTTTAAATTTATTCTGACAGTGTAATCTGCTGTTTTCTTGGTCCTGGATAAAGATGCCAAACTGATTCCTCTAGAGTATTGTGGTCAGTTGAATTAAATTGTGGCATAGTCGTCAAATTATCCCTAGGTGGTCTTAAAGATGGCAAAGTTTCATCGTTTGACTTTGTGGTGAAAAGCAAGAAAATTCATTTAAAATTAATTTTTAGCAAACAAGTTCATTTAATTTATCGGTGGAAAGTAGTTATGGGGGGTATCTGCTTTGGGGCATTTGTAGGCTTGTCAACCATGGCAAAAAGAGTGCAGGTGATGTTGATGTTCCTGTTAATCAATTTAAGAGACATTTTCTGATGTTCTCCCATTGAGGACACTAGCACTGCTGAACCACGTCTCAGTAAGAAAAAGAAGGTCTAAATAGTAGAATCTTATGTTTATGTATTATTAGCTAAAAATGATTTGTTGGCCAATATTATGTAGAACTAGCTTTGAAGAGGTAATAGAAGCTCCTGGGACAGTCTGCAGTTCACATGATACAGGTTACAGATAAGACTGGTTTACCCCTGGTAATTCAAGTGGACTGGTTTAAGATGAATGCATCTGATTCTTTCCATTCCTAATCAACAATGAATGAATATATACAAATCCCCAATAATACGTCTCTGTTGTAGGGTAAGTATGGGGTCAGCATCTCTCTTACTTTGGGATTTTGATCTTGATGTGGACGTAGTGGTCACCAAAGCCGTAGCTGTTCACTCGCTTGATGCCCTTGCCCTGCAGTCTGACGCGCTGGTCCGGCTGCATCCCAGGAGGAATCTGATGGTTTAAAATGGACACAAATTACTTTACTCCGCATTATAGTATTTGCGCTCACACCCTAAAATTGCTTCAAGTTCTCTTAACAGACTAACAAGGAAGCTCAGTATGGAGCTATACATTTCCACAATGTCTTTTAACGTGCCTGCAAGAGAGGATTATTGTACTAGCATGGCTAGATCATTGTTTAAGGTAGTCTAAGCAGAACCTTTTCATAAAGCACTGATTTCAGCAGTCTTTATACATACTAAGTTACACTTTTGTAGTATATGTAAAACGTATATCCCCCATCAGATAGGATTCTAAAGCTAGGACAGATTTGCGATCTGCCCTGAAATAAAACTTCTGCTTGGTCAAGTCGCTCCAGAACCTCTTCTCAAAGCACTCATTTCTTAAACAGTCTTTATTCATACTAAATGATACTTTTGCAGTATATGTAAAATTGTACTACGCCCCCATTAGATAGGATACCAAAGCTAGGACTGCTGTGCAGTTGGCCTTAAAATTAAACTTCTTCTTGGTTTTTGGTTATGTCGCTCCATGATCAGGGTATGAAGTGAAAGTAGAGTAACAGTCCCACCTCTATGCTGATGGGGTCGTGCAGCCCCTGTGCTTTGGCCGAGCCCCCGAGGATGGCCTGGGCCACGGAGATGTGCACGTCCGAGTGGATGTTGGGGCCTTCACGTCTGAACAGAGGACTCTTCTGGACCTGTGTGTGTGTGAGGGAGAGGGAGAGAAAGTTGTGTCATTGTGTCAAGACTCATTTCCACAGATACTAATCCATTCCACCTTGCCGGCCAAGCATGCATCAGGCGACAGGTAATAGCTTAAGACCTCCACTGAACATTCTGGCAGTAGTCTTATTGTTGATAGTGGCTCTCCAACTTCAACTCTAGTCAAGTCAGCTTTGACAGACATTATCTCTACAATGTCTACAATCCATCAAAGTAAGGGCATTGCAATGGCAAAGATAGTACTGCTGGGATAACAATGTTTTCAAGGTCCAAAATGGAATAGAACCGCTATTCGAAGCTAATGACTCCTTGACCCGCGATGACCATGTCCAGTAGTGTAGTTCTGCCTTTACAATGAGTCTGAAAGTACAACAGAGAGTAAAGCTGAAGGCTGGTGAGCGTTGGGAGGGAGGAAGCTAGTGTGAAGGAAATTGTAATACACAACACAATCAGACAGCTTCTGCTTGTGCAAAGGATGCAAAAGGTGTGAAGCTGGTTTGGGGGTAATCGAGGAACCCCAGCTCGTAAGATGTTAAGAGGTATGATTCCCCCAGTGTCTTACAGCACATAAAGATTTTCCCCCTATTAACGGCTTATAAATAGCTGGGTCAGCACACAAAATAGTAAATCAATGACAACCAAGCAGATGAGAATTTCAGAGAAAGGAGGCTAATCTAATTACGTGTACTTTTTCCAAAGTAGTTCCATTAGCAAGACAATAGCCTCTGCTCCAAGTGCTTTATAAAACTACTCACTGCCTTCTTTGTTAAAGACTATAAAGTGGCAAGAGACATCGCCTTCTCAGAATTATAAAAAAAAAAATGAAAATGACATTACAAATTAGGCTTAAATTTAGTACAGTAGAAGTCCACTAATCAGAAACGCAACCCCAACATAAACAGGGAAGAGCCTTTCCCCTATGTTTGGGTGCAGCATCAGCGCTCATGACAGCATGGGGACAGACAGGAGGCCTGAGGAGCAGGACCATGTGCATCAGCAGCTTATTTCATTGTTATGTCAAAACAATACTTAAAACTGTCTGCCATAACTATTTCAGCGCATGCCTAATCCTAAGTGGAAATAAACGTTTAACAGAAACAAGGAATAAAACCTTTCTTAAAAAAGAACCTTTAAAATAGAAGAGTCTTTTTTTTTTTAGCTGATAAACTTTGCATGACTCAATGCCAAGGTACTGAGTAGGAGACACCAGTATTAACCATGAAGACAGACTCACTCTAAACGTGATGAACATCTCCTTCTTCCCAATAGGCATCCGTACAGACTGCCCGTCATCCACACCTGAAACAGCCATTACAGACATGCGTCAGACAGCTGTTGAAGGAAGAGTACGTCTGACTAACTACGGCATTACGCATTTACTTTATATATATAGATTCGGCTAAATTAACGTTTTTCTAGCTTTTTACCAAATAACTCCAGGTAATGGTATTTCTCTAAACTCTGCTGTTTGAATGCACAAATCACTTCAGCATGGAAGCCCAACAGACTGAGAAGTTGAGCTGAAGTACATTTGAGTTATTCTATGCTTCTCCACCATTATCTCCACCGTTTTCTACAGACCAGCGGCGCCTCACCTGCCGGTACAGGCACCATGACTGTGTGCTTCTGTATAGTCTGGCCCTTGCTCCGGCACAGGACACAGGGTGTGATGATGATGGAGCCGCGGCCTCCACAGCGACGGCAGGTGGTGCGCATCATGAAGGGACCCGTGTTCACGGTCTCCTGTAGAGGGCAGCAGAGGGTACATTATAAGCAAACCTTCTTTCAAAAACTATTTTCAAACATTAGCAACATAACTGCACCGAACAGGGAGCAACATTTAGCTGCGTGTGGCAGGTTCTAACTATACAGCTGGTCAAATATGATGATTAAGCTTTCATACACATATAATAACAAATCATGTCCAATAACCCATGTGTGGCGCACCTAATATCAATTACCTGAATGATCATTACTGATGGACTTGAACACCTGAATGATTATTACTGATGGACTAGTCATATGTTCATCAATTCGAAGGCAATGATTAGATGCAAAAATGGAAGGCCCCTTAAATGAAAAGTGTTTCCTCACCATGCCGGTGCCATTGCAGTAGTGGCAGTGCTGGACTTTGGTGCCAGGCTCACTTCCTTTGCCGTCACACCGCGGGCAGTCGTCCTCAACGTTGACCGTGATCTCCTTGTTGACACCCTTGGCGGCCTGAGTGAACGTCAGCTCCATCACAAACTGGAGAACAAAAACAAAGAGGGACTTGAAGTTTTTCCAGCAACATGAACCATCACTCACCGTACTAACAAACGGTCAGAAATTATGTCCCAGTAGCTCAACTGGTACAGTAGGGTGTTCAACTCCATTCCCGGGAAGCACCCAGAGATTAAAACTATACCTTACCTATAGTGCCAATCACTTTGGTCGTGTGTGTGCCCAATTAAAAAAAGGCAAATGAATCTGCACTGAACTACAAGAAGTGCTGTCATCAGCAATGAGCCCATCAACCTTCTGCAACTCTTCCTGTAGTTCAGTAGGTAACAGCTGAAGCCTGCAGCCTGTTATCTTATACACATTTAACAATCAATATGTTGACACAGTTATACTTTCTTATAACTGCATGAATATGGTTGTTCTCTCTGTGTTACTAATCATGATATGCACTAGATTTCAGACTGTACTCAAACTGGGGAAAACAAAGATCTAGTCTCCCCTCCCTCTGCCGGGGCCTATAGTTCTAGTGAAACGTCAGTGGACACAGGACCGACCTCTGGAGGTTGCTCGAATACGGAGCTGAAATCTCCAAATCCCTGGGCTCCGGAGAAATCGCCAAAGATCTTGCGGAACAATTGCTCAGGGTCCACGTTGGAACCTGCTCTGTACTGCTGTTCTCTTCTGCTCTGGCTCGGGCCCTCAGCCGACCCGTACGTGTCGTACTGCACCCTCTTCAGCTCGTCACTCAACACCTGGGGAGAGAAGTTAGAAAGTGCCACATGACATAAAAATGTACAGCGCATGTTTGGAAGGGTGCAATCTATATAAAGCTTATAATTATTATATAATAAAAATGTATAGCAGTTGAGCTTGTCGACAAGAAAACTAAAAAGCTCAGAATCTGCTCAGAATGTCCGTTGAGTCATTGAGCAACATTCACCCCTGATCTATAGCAAATAAGAACACTTGATGATTTTAAAAGTCCATTCAGGTAATGAACTAAGTAGCTTAATTTTGCCTGCATTTCATTGCAACTCTTCCGTTTTTCCATGGTAAGGGATTTGCTATGGCTGCGGTGTGTAATGATTTGAGCTTCAGCCATTTCTACACCGCAGGAACGTTTACCTCGTAGGCCTCTGCTAATTTAGCAAACTTCTCTTTCGCCTGAGGATCATCTGGGTTGGTGTCTGGGTGGTACTTCTTTGCCATCTGAGGGACAGAAACGCAGTCATTTATTAACACAAGTCCAGTAGAAAAGTCTGAATACTTCTCTGAATACTCCATTCTGTCTAAAACAAGTCCAAATACTTCTTTCTCACATTGTGATATAAATTACCGAGGATTCAGATTACATGTTCATCACCAAAAGTTATAATGTCTGTAACTTTTACTTCCTGTTCTTAGTCTCCTGGCAAAGAAATAATGAAGCCTCAAAATCATTAATTTGTAACACGACCATAAACCACAGTTATGATGTAAGACTCTAGAGCCTGCAACTTTAAGAAAGAAATATGACCTCACCTGGTAATACGCCTTCTTAATTTCCTTCTGCGAAGAATTGCGAGCAACACCCAACACTTGGTAAAAATCTTCCTTGTTCTGGCAGATGGCACTAGTGTGGAAGGACTGGGCACTCAAAACATGCCTGGTCTTTGACCCTACAACCAATGAAAAAGAGCTAGGCTAAGTTCCACAACTATGTATGACACCCGAATAGGACAAATTAAGGCTTTCCATTGATTTTAATCCTGTCAAATTATCAGTTGACAAACTACAAGGGAATAGCATCTTTTGGATAACACTCACAAGAATGCAACACTGAAGTTTCATTGTGTACAAAAAACAACACAATGCACAGTTCTCAGGATGTTGGCACGTTAGAATCTCTTACTAACTTACAATAGGATTTCAACTGTAAAACGGACATGACATGCACGACTGTCACAGTATGGCAAATTAATTAACATAAGACTTCTCAAAACGTAGAAAATTCTGTCACATCCGTCCTCATATAAGCCCATATGTCTTTACCAGAGTTAGGCTAAGTGTGAAGGCTCCCTGTTCTCTACTACCCGTTTGCGAGCTTGCTAAATCACAAAGGAAGCTGTATATTGCATCACAAAAGAGTTCACCTGCATCATCAAATATAGACTTTCCAGTGCTTCGTAATTACAAGGCTGGTTGCGTTCAATGAATGACACAGATCTCATGTACTTATGGGGCAGGCTAGGCAGTTTGTTCAACTATGGTGCCCTTGTCTAGGTTACAGTCTGTTGCATCACCTTAGATAAATGATGGATTGCTAACGTTAACTGACACCTACTCAGACGATCTAAAATAATCGCAAAGCGACCATTTAAACATTTTTTTTCTGCCTAGCGAATAAATAGAAAACGTTTCCTTGGTTGCAAATCATACTGAGCTCTCAGCACTTCAGCATTAACTAACTTGCTAGCATAGCAACTAATAGCCAAATTGCTTACATGACAACCTCCTCAATGTCAGGCTGCTTGCCGCTTTCCAACATCTCTCGTGTCCAACAGCTGAATAATGACGCATTCCCTTAGATGACAGGACCCGTACATCGCAGCAAAAAGTGCTGACAAAACAAGATACTTTAAAAGGTCCTGGAGTTAAAGCAACTGATATTAAGCGTGCCGCACGATTAGCTGTGGACGCCGCCATCTTTACGGCTTGGGCACCGGGGAAGTGTACTGCGCATGTCAGAGACGCTAGCTGGATCTGGTTTAGGGCAACTATGTGTTAGGTTACTCTCAGAAATGAAGAAAACAATATCACTGTATAAAAGTGTTACATATACATTAACATTAGGTATCAGAAGTATACACACTATCAAATATGATCAGTTCTACCATATAATGATTTTAATGTGTTTAGCTATATGACAACTTCATGATCATTAAGCCAGGTTAAAAAACTATCTTGATACCAAAGTATCCTAGTTTATATTTTTATAATCAGTATCCACAAAACCCCCCTTCATGGTTCCTATTGTATAACCTGTAGATTTGATTTATAATTGTATGTTTATGTTGCATTGAAATTGGTATACAATAAGGATGAAAGATTCCTGAGTTTTCATTTTGTAAATGTTTATTATCATGTTCAATGTGAACATGAATGCATGCACTGGCATTTATTTCCATTTAAAGAAATTAAGACAAAAGTTACAGGCACTGCATCAATATATAACCAGGTCACAGTATATAGTAGTACAAAAATGTGTATCATTTACAAAGAAAAATTTACTTATGTGCATTTTGACCAGTCACATACTCTAGTCCACCTCCTCAATGGTGGGCCCCTGTGAACTGGCACCTGCGCCGCTGCGTGCCTGGGCACCACAGCCTCCTGCTGGCATTCCTCCGGGCATTCCTCCCTGGTACAGTTTGGAGATGATGGGGTTGCACACCTTCTCCAGGTCCTTTAGCTGGTGCTCATACTCGTCTTTGTCGGCCAGCTGGTTGCTCTCCAGCCAGGAGATGGCCTGGTTGCACTTCTCAACAACTGTCTTCTTGTCGTCCTCACTGATTTTGCCCTTCATGTTCTCATCCTCAACGCTGCTCTTCATGTTGAATGCGTAGGACTCCAGGGAGTTCTTGGCAGCAATCTTCTCTCTCTGAGTGTCATCTTCTGCTCTGTACTTCTCTGCATCCTGTACCATTTTCTCAATATCCTCCTTGCTCAACCTGCCTTTGTCATTTGTGATGGTTATTTTGTTCTCTTTGCCAGTGCTTTTGTCTACAGCTGACACATTGAGGATTCCATTGGCATCAATGTCAAAGGTCACCTCAATCTGAGGGACACTGCGTGGGGCCGGTGGGATCCCTGTCAGCTCAAACTTGCCCAACAGGTTGTTGTCCTTGGTCATGGCTCTTTCTCCCTCATAGACCTGGATCAGGACCCCGGGCTGGTTGTCTGAGTAGGTGGTGAATGTCTGGGTCTGTTTGGTGGGGATGGTGGTGTTGCGCTTGATGAGGGCTGTCATGACACCTCCAGCCGTCTCAATGCCCAGAGACAGGGGGGCCACATCCAGCAGCAGTAGGTCCTGGACGTTGTCAGACTTGTCACCCATGAGAATGGCAGCCTGAACTGCAGCACCATAGGCCACTGCCTCGTCAGGGTTGATGCCCTTGTTCAGGTCCCTTCCATTAAAGAAGTCCTGCAGCTGTTTCTGGATTTTAGGGATTCTGGTGGAACCTCCCACCAAGACGATGTCATGGATCTGTGCCTTGTCGAACTTGGCATCTCTTAGGGCTTTCTCCACAGGCTCAAGGGTTCCCCTGAAGAGGTCAGAGTTCATCTCCTCAAAGCGAGCTCTGGTGATGGAGGTGTAGAAATCAATGCCCTCATAAAGAGAGTCGATTTCAATGCTGGCCTGGGTGCTGGAGGACAGTGTCCTCTTGGCCCTCTCACATGCTGTGCGCAGCCTCCTCAGTGCCCTCTTGTTCTGGCTAATGTCTTTCTTAAATTTCCTCTTGAACTCCTCCACAAAGTGATTCACCATGCGATTATCAAAGTCTTCCCCACCCAGGTGAGTGTCTCCAGCAGTGGCTTTGACCTCAAAGATGCCATCTTCAATGGTTAGGATAGAAACATCAAAAGTACCACCACCTAGGTCAAAGATGAGGACATTACGCTCACCGGTCGTGCCTTTGTCCAGTCCATAAGCAATGGCTGCTGCCGTGGGCTCGTTGATGATCCTCAGCACATTCAGTCCAGCGATCACCCCAGCATCCTTGGTGGCCTGGCGCTGGGAGTCATTGAAGTAGGCAGGAACGGTGATGACTGCATTGGTTACTTTCTGTCCCAGGTAGGCCTCAGCAATCTCCTTCATCTTCACCAGGACCATGGAGGAGATTTCTTCTGGGTTAAATGTTTTGTTCTCACCTTTGTACTCCACTTGAACTTTGGGCTTTCCTCCATCACTGATGACTGTGAAGGGCCAGTGCTCCATGTCAGACTGAACAACGGAATCATCAAACTTTCGTCCAATCAGACGCTTGGCATCAAAGACGGTGTTGTTGGGGTTCATGGCCACCTGATTTTTTGCAGCATCACCAATCAGCCTTTCTGTGTCTGTGAAGGCCACATAACTCGGGGTGGTTCTGTTGCCCTGGTCGTTGGCAATGATCTCCACCTTTCCATGCTGGAACACCCCAACGCAGGAGTAAGTGGTACCCAGGTCAATACCGATGGAAATACCTTTTGCTGATGACATTCTGATTTCTGAATACACACAAACAAATGCAAAATCAGAGTTTGTATTGATATTTGCATTGATATTACTGATATACTATCAACAGTATTTGTCCCCCTGCCTAGAAATTGTCCAGATATATTAGTTAAAAATACAATACACTGGTCATAAACTGTTGCCCTCCATAAATGGGTTTTCTGTATTACGGCATCAGTAATTTATAAGCCTACATACAATTCAAGTTATTTTATGTTGGCTATTAACCTACAAATACTGGAGGTAATGTTCAATGTTGTAGCCCATATAGCATTTTTTTTATTATTCTTAATTAGACAAGTAATATTTTATACACAAATCACCGCTATAAATAGGCCAAGACTACAAAACCATCCACTCGTAAGCCTGCAGTAAAAAAAACTATAAAGTAGTATAATCTTTACTCACAGGTGTTGATTTGATCTTGTCTGGCGTCTTGATGTCAAATTTGCTTGTAATTATCTCTCCTCTCCTTCTTCAGCTCTGAATTAGCCGCTGCCTTCTTGTTCACTTTCGACTCTGAGTGGACATTTCCCAGCAGTTCCTCTATATACCTCAGCGCAGCGCACTCCAGCAGTTTCTGGAACGCTCAGCCAACTCCAACCAATACAATCTTGGCTCAGTCTGCACTGACCAATAAGATTACAATATGTAGTACCGATAGGAAAACCCACTCATACACCAGCTGAGACTTCCAGAAGTTGTGAGAACATTCTTTACCACATTCTTGAATGCGTTCAAGTGACACAACATGCCCAAATAGATCGTGTTGAAATTAAACAAATCAGAAGTTTAGGCTAAACGTTTTGAATAGTAGCAACGGACCATTTATGAAACTTCGTTACGTCCTCGGAATCATTTTAGTTTAGGCTAAGTGTAGGGTAGACCTAGTAGTTGGTAGAGTTTTAGGTTTTTGCTTTACCACACAAAAAAAACTACGAGGACAACTGAAAACATGCCATTTTTCAAATATTACTATTTCTCGTTTACCAAGTAATGATCCTTCAAAAAAAGATGTCGCTCAGGATCTTAGTGTAGTATGTCTTCACTGGACTCTTGTCAGTTGTATTCGCTGTTTCTTTTGTTCTGTATGCTATAAGGTGGGAAGATATATGTCAAGTTTTTGAGGACAACCGAAAATAGGAAGGGCTATCTTTTATTGTTTCTATCTGCTCTTATTTAGGCCAAGTGGGCTACACCTATCTTTAGTGTGTTGCCCAGACATTTTGTTTTCATTCTTTTCATTCTCAGACTTTGTAAGGGTTGATTGTAGACTCCATGACCCATGTCTTGAGCTCATAAAGTTCTCAGTCATTCATTATGGTTAGATATTCTGAAATATTTCCCGTTCTTATACGGATGGCTCTGTAACCAGAAGTCAGTATTCTTTTTTTTTTTTAAACCTCTTTTTATTGAGAAATATAGATTATAAACAGATACACATCAGTACAGTTACATGAGTTTTTTCTTTTTCTTACACATAAAACACCCCCCCTCCCAGCCCACCCCATCCCACCCCGACTGGACTAAATAAGAAAATAAAATGTAACAATACAGACAATTGTAAAGGAAAAGTATATTCGGAATTGCAACAGGAATACACACATACGATTTCCGTGAAGGATGGCACGCTCTCAAAACTGTATCATGAAACACCATAGTGGAAACTATAGCCAGATGTTTAGGCTCTATCTAAAGTTACTTGAATATAGAGGGGGGCAGTCACTCCTCTGGAGTCAACCAGGATGTCCACATACTACCCCGGTAGGGCTTGGAGGTTACTAAAATATGTCAATAGAGAGCCCCACACTGAGAGGAATTTGTTAGAACCTCTTATTGTAAATTTTATCTTCTCTAAATGTAAAAACATCATTACGTCTTTAAGCCATTGTGCTGCAGTGGGTGGGAGGTTTGATTTCCAAAGAAGTAAAATTAGCCTACGAGCCAGTAAAGATACAAATGCTATGATGTTGAGTTGTTTTCGTGTGAAGTGTGTTTCTTCATCTGGTACACCAAATATGGCAATCATAGGGCATGGTTCTAAAGTCGTCCCAAGAACTTCAGACAATACATCAAATATAGTTGACCAGTATCCTGCAAGTGTATGGCATGACCAAAACATATGTGTTAAGTCAGCTACATTAACATGACATCGTACACATTTGTTAGAAGTCAGTATTCTGACAGGAGTCCAGGTGAAAACATGCTTTCACCGGTTGTATTGGATAAGCTTCACTAAAGTGAACACACATCGCCCTCCATTGTCGGATAGGCCAAAGAGATTTAATTTTATGAAAAACCTCTAAACTGAGCTACAGCGGATGTAAAAAATCTGTACCATAAATCTGACGAATATTTTTTTAATGAAAGTCAAAGAATAGGGTAATAATTTCCCTATGACGTGACAGCAGCCTAATCTTAGATGTAATATCATAGTCTTACTTTCCACTTTGAATCACTACAAAGCTTGATGTGAAATAGTGAGGGGAAAGCCAGGATTTATAAATCAGAAGACTTTGTATTGAGCCAACGGCTTTTGTTTGTATGCCTCTTTACTAGACCCTCTCTGTGAGAATGTATTCATGTGTAGTACATGCCTTTATGTGGAATGAGTGCAACTCTGAGGCCTGTTGGGCAGCCCCTATTGATCTGGGTGTCAGACTGATTGCGCCCGTTTTATGGCTCTTCGTGATGTTTGGTGTGATCTCTGCCGAGAGGTTAAATTTGTCATCAGCCTGCACAGGCAAACACACACATAAACTCACAGCTAACCGTGCAGAAAAAACCTCACTGCGCCAATATGCGATCACTGAAACACATATATTACTGCCCATATTAGTTTGATTTTCTTTTTGGTTCATGTGGTTGCCACTGGCTTCTCCCCGCTGCCCAAAAGTTAAAATATGGCCATTTAATGTTAACAAGTTTATGAATAAAAGTCTGAGTAGCAACATTATTATACGGCCACCTTGACTAATGTGTTAACTTACCATACAGTAATATAATTATTGAGCAATTTTACATATTGCTGCTTCACCAAACTACCCCTTATAATCAGGCTACCCACATGATAAAATATATATTTTTAAATGTAATGTGGTCAAAAATATGTGAATGAAAACCCAACAATCTGTGTGTCAACTATTAACAATCACTATAATTACCATTGTGGATAGAATATAAACAATCAGTATAACCAGGATATTAATGATAACAAGCTTTTAAAACTCCTATACTACTACAAAATGATTTACACTATTGATATGAATTACATTATGCGCACTCTTTGTTTAAATATGTATCAAGTCTGGGCATAGTGATGGAGTGTGAAGAGTCTTAGGGGAACAATCCCCATGACGACTGAGGGAGCTGTCCACTTAATGGCTGAGGAACTCTCCGCATGCCGGCTGAGGGCGCTTCCTTACCCCACTGCACACTCCTTCTTATCTTAAACTCTGCACATTTAACACTGGTAAGGAATCTTTTCATTTATAATACACATCGCTAAAATGTCCTCACAATTGTATTGAAGAATGTACCACAGTATTCCTGATCATGTGCTAAAAATCATGTTATTCAAAAGTCAAGATAATAATAAATTTTTGTTTGGACATTTTATTAATATGTAAAGTGCAAACAGACAAAAATCATACAGATGAAGAATTGATGAAAAAGAGGTCAGAAATGTACAACATATACAAATATTACTTTAACATTCATTTAACAAAATGTACAAATATGAACACTGTATCAAAAGCAATATACCATTTTTAACAGTTGAACGACTGTCTCTGTAATGAATCTCATGTGCATTTCGACATGTGTATTCCAGATTCCACTTTAGTCCACCTCCTCAATGGTGGGCCCCTGTGAACTGGCACCTGCGCCGCTGCGTGCCTGGGCACCACAGCCTCCTGCTGGCATTCCTCCGGGCATTCCTCCCTGGTACAGTTTGGAGATGATGGGGTTGCACACCTTCTCCAGGTCCTTTAGCTGGTGCTCATACTCGTCTTTGTCGGCCAGCTGGTTGCTCTCCAGCCAGGAGATGGCCTGGTTGCACTTCTCAACAACTGTCTTCTTGTCGTCCTCACTGATTTTGCCCTTCATGTTCTCATCCTCAACGCTGCTCTTCATGTTGAATGCGTAGGACTCCAGGGAGTTCTTGGCAGCAATCTTCTCTCTCTGAGTGTCATCTTCTGCTCTGTACTTCTCTGCATCCTGTACCATTTTCTCAATATCCTCCTTGCTCAACCTGCCTTTGTCATTTGTGATGGTTATTTTGTTCTCTTTGCCAGTGCTTTTGTCTACAGCTGACACATTGAGGATTCCATTGGCATCAATGTCAAAGGTCACCTCAATCTGAGGGACACTGCGTGGGGCCGGTGGGATCCCTGTCAGCTCAAACTTGCCCAACAGGTTGTTGTCCTTGGTCATGGCTCTTTCTCCCTCATAGACCTGGATCAGGACCCCGGGCTGGTTGTCTGAGTAGGTGGTGAATGTCTGGGTCTGTTTGGTGGGGATGGTGGTGTTGCGCTTGATGAGGGCTGTCATGACACCTCCAGCCGTCTCAATGCCCAGAGACAGGGGGGCAACATCCAGCAGCAGTAGGTCCTGGACGTTGTCAGACTTGTCACCCATGAGAATGGCAGCCTGAACTGCAGCACCATAGGCCACTGCCTCGTCAGGGTTGATGCCCTTGTTCAGGTCCCTTCCATTAAAGAAGTCCTGCAGCTGTTTCTGGATTTTAGGGATTCTGGTGGAACCTCCCACCAAGACGATGTCATGGATCTGTGCCTTGTCGAACTTGGCATCTCTTAGGGCTTTCTCCACAGGCTCAAGGGTTCCCCTGAAGAGGTCAGAGTTCATCTCCTCAAAGCGAGCTCTGGTGATGGAGGTGTAGAAATCAATGCCCTCATAAAGAGAGTCGATTTCAATGCTGGCCTGGGTGCTGGTGGACAGTGTCCTCTTGGCCCTCTCACATGCTGTGCGCAGCCTCCTCAGTGCCCTCTTGTTCTGGCTAATGTCTTTCTTAAATTTCCTCTTGAACTCCTCCACAAAGTGATTCACCATGCGATTATCAAAGTCTTCCCCACCCAGGTGAGTGTCTCCAGCAGTGGCTTTGACCTCAAAGATGCCATCTTCAATGGTTAGGATAGAAACATCAAAAGTACCACCACCTAGGTCAAAGATGAGGACATTACGCTCACCGGTCGTGCCTTTGTCCAGTCCATAAGCAATGGCTGCTGCCGTGGGCTCGTTGATGATCCTCAGCACATTCAGTCCAGCGATCACCCCAGCGTCCTTGGTGGCCTGGCGCTGGGAGTCATTGAAGTAGGCAGGAACGGTGATGACTGCATTGGTTACTTTCTGTCCCAGGTAGGCCTCAGCAATCTCCTTCATCTTCACCAGGACCATGGAGGAGATTTCTTCTGGGTTAAATGTTTTGTTCTCACCTTTGTACTCCACTTGAACTTTGGGCTTTCCTCCATCACTGATGACTGTGAAGGGCCAGTGCTCCATGTCAGACTGAACAACGGAATCATCAAACTTTCGTCCAATCAGACGCTTGGCATCAAAGACGGTGTTGTTGGGGTTCATGGCCACCTGATTTTTTGCAGCATCACCAATCAGCCTTTCTGTGTCTGTGAAGGCCACATAACTCGGGGTGGTTCTGTTGCCCTGGTCGTTGGCAATGATCTCCACCTTTCCATGCTGGAACACCCCAACGCAGGAGTAAGTGGTACCCAGGTCAATACCGATGGAAATACCTTTTGCTGATGACATTCTGATTTCTGAATACACACAAACAAATGCAAAATCAGAGTTTGTATTGATATTTGCATTGATATTACTGATATACTATCAACAGTATTTGTCCCCCTGCCTAGAAATTGTCCAGATATATTAGTTAAAAATACAATACACTGGTCATAAACTGTTGCCCTCCATAAATGGGTTTTCTGTATTACGGCATCAGTAATTTATAAGCCTACATACAATTCAAGTTATTTTATGTTGGCTATTAACCTACAAATACTGGAGGTAATGTTCAATGTTGTAGCCCATATAGCATTTTTTTTATTATTCTTAATTAGACAAGTAATATTTTATACACAAATCACCGCTATAAATAGGCCAAGACTACAAAACCATCCACTCGTAAGCCTGCAGTAAAAAAAACTATAAAGTAGTATAATCTTTACTCACAGGTGTTGATTTGATCTTGTCTGGCGTCTTGATGTCAAATTTGCTTGTAATTATCTCTCCTCTCCTTCTTCAGCTCTGAATTAGCCGCTGCCTTCTTGTTCACTTTCGACTCTGAGTGGACATTTCCCAGCAGTTCCTCTATATACCTCAGCGCAGCGCACTCCAGCAGTTTCTGGAACGCTCAGCCAACTCCAACCAATACAATCTTGGCTCAGTCTGCACTGACCAATAAGATTACAATATGTAGTACCGATAGGAAAACCCACTCATACACCAGCTGAGACTTCCAGAAGTTGTGAGAACATTCTTTACCACATTCTTGAATGCGTTCAAGTGACACAACATGCCCAAATAGATCGTGTTGAAATTAAACAAATCAGAAGTTTAGGCTAAACGTTTTGAATAGTAGCAACGGACCATTTATGAAACTTCGTTACGTCCTCGGAATCATTTTAGTTTAGGCTAAGTGTAGGGTAGACCTAGTAGTTGGTAGAGTTTTAGGTTTTTGCTTTACCACACAAAAAAAACTACGAGGACAACTGAAAACATGCCATTTTTCAAATATTACTATTTCTCGTTTACCAAGTAATGATCCTTCAAAAAAAGATGTCGCTCAGGATCTTAGTGTAGTATGTCTTCACTGGACTCTTGTCAGTTGTATTCGCTGTTTCTTTTGTTCTGTATGCTATAAGGTGGGAAGATATATGTCAAGTTTTTGAGGACAACCGAAAATAGGAAGGGCTATCTTTTATTGTTTCTATCTGCTCTTATTTAGGCCAAGTGGGCTACACCTATCTTTAGTGTGTTGCCCAGACATTTTGTTTTCATTCTTTTCATTCTCAGACTTTGTAAGGGTTGATTGTAGACTCCATGACCCATGTCTTGAGCTCATAAAGTTCTCAGTCATTCATTATGGTTAGATATTCTGAAATATTTCCCGTTCTTATACGGATGGCTCTGTAACCAGAAGTCAGTATTCTTTTTTTTTTTTAAACCTCTTTTTATTGAGAAATATAGATTATAAACAGATACACATCAGTACAGTTACATGAGTTTTTTCTTTTTCTTACACATAAAACACCCCCCCTCCCAGCCCACCCCATCCCACCCCGACTGGACTAAATAAGAAAATAAAATGTAACAATACAGACAATTGTAAAGGAAAAGTATATTCGGAATTGCAACAGGAATACACACATACGATTTCCGTGAAGGATGGCACGCTCTCAAAACTGTATCATGAAACACCATAGTGGAAACTATAGCCAGATGTTTAGGCTCTATCTAAAGTTACTTGAATATAGAGGGGGGCAGTCACTCCTCTGGAGTCAACCAGGATGTCCACATACTACCCCGGTAGGGCTTGGAGGTTACTAAAATATGTCAATAGAGAGCCCCACACTGAGAGGAATTTGTTAGAACCTCTTATTGTAAATTTTATCTTCTCTAAATGTAAAAACATCATTACGTCTTTAAGCCATTGTGCTGCAGTGGGTGGGAGGTTTGATTTCCAAAGAAGTAAAATTAGCCTACGAGCCAGTAAAGATACAAATGCTATGATGTTGAGTTGTTTTCGTGTGAAGTGTGTTTCTTCATCTGGTACACCAAATATGGCAATCATAGGGCATGGTTCTAAAGTCGTCCCAAGAACTTCAGACAATACATCAAATATAGTTGACCAGTATCCTGCAAGTGTATGGCATGACCAAAACATATGTGTTAAGTCAGCTACATTAACATGACATCGTACACATTTGTTAGAAGTCAGTATTCTGACAGGAGTCCAGGTGAAAACATGCTTTCACCGGTTGTATTGGATAAGCTTCACTAAAGTGAACACACATCGCCCTCCATTGTCGGATAGGCCAAAGAGATTTAATTTTATGAAAAACCTCTAAACTGAGCTACAGCGGATGTAAAAAATCTGTACCATAAATCTGACGAATATTTTTTTAATGAAAGTCAAAGAATAGGGTAATAATTTCCCTATGACGTGACAGCAGCCTAATCTTAGATGTAATATCATAGTCTTACTTTCCACTTTGAATCACTACAAAGCTTGATGTGAAATAGTGAGGGGAAAGCCAGGATTTATAAATCAGAAGACTTTGTATTGAGCCAACGGCTTTTGTTTGTATGCCTCTTTACTAGACCCTCTCTGTGAGAATGTATTCATGTGTAGTACATGCCTTTATGTGGAATGAGTGCAACTCTGAGGCCTGTTGGGCAGCCCCTATTGATCTGGGTGTCAGACTGATTGCGCCCGTTTTATGGCTCTTCGTGATGTTTGGTGTGATCTCTGCCGAGAGGTTAAATTTGTCATCAGCCTGCACAGGCAAACACACACATAAACTCACAGCTAACCGTGCAGAAAAAACCTCACTGCGCCAATATGCGATCACTGAAACACATATATTACTGCCCATATTAGTTTGATTTTCTTTTTGGTTCATGTGGTTGCCACTGGCTTCTCCCCGCTGCCCAAAAGTTAAAATATGGCCATTTAATGTTAACAAGTTTATGAATAAAAGTCTGAGTAGCAACATTATTATACGGCCACCTTGACTAATGTGTTAACTTACCATACAGTAATATAATTATTGAGCAATTTTACATATTGCTGCTTCACCAAACTACCCCTTATAATCAGGCTACCCACATGATAAAATATATATTTTTAAATGTAATGTGGTCAAAAATATGTGAATGAAAACCCAACAATCTGTGTGTCAACTATTAACAATCACTATAATTACCATTGTGGATAGAATATAAACAATCAGTATAACCAGGATATTAATGATAACAAGCTTTTAAAACTCCTATACTACTACAAAATGATTTACACTATTGATATGAATTACATTATGCGCACTCTTTGTTTAAATATGTATCAAGTCTGGGCATAGTGATGGAGTGTGAAGAGTCTTAGGGGAACAATCCCCATGACGACTGAGGGAGCTGTCCACTTAATGGCTGAGGAACTCTCCGCATGCCGGCTGAGGGCGCTTCCTTACCCCACTGCACACTCCTTCTTATCTTAAACTCTGCACATTTAACACTGGTAAGGAATCTTTTCATTTATAATACACATCGCTAAAATGTCCTCACAATTGTATTGAAGAATGTACCACAGTATTCCTGATCATGTGCTAAAAATCATGTTATTCAAAAGTCAAGATAATAATACATTTTTGTTTGGACATTTTATTAATATGTAAAGTGCAAACAGACAAAAATCATACAGATGAAGAATTGATGAAAAAGAGGTCAGAAATGTACAACATATACAAATATTACTTTAACATTCATTTAACAAAATGTACAAATATGAACACTGTATCAAAAGCAATATACCATTTTTAACAGTTGAACGACTGTCTCTGTAATGAATCTCATGTGCATTTCGACATGTGTATTCCAGATTCCACTTTAGTCCACCTCCTCAATGGTGGGCCCCTGTGAACTGGCACCTGCGCCGCTGCGTGCCTGGGCACCACAGCCTCCTGCTGGCATTCCTCCGGGCATTCCTCCCTGGTACAGTTTGGAGATGATGGGGTTGCACACCTTCTCCAGGTCCTTTAGCTGGTGCTCATACTCGTCTTTGTCGGCCAGCTGGTTGCTCTCCAGCCAGGAGATGGCCTGGTTGCACTTCTCAACAACTGTCTTCTTGTCGTCCTCACTGATTTTGCCCTTCATGTTCTCATCCTCAACACTGCTCTTCATGTTGAATGCGTAGGACTCCAGGGAGTTCTTGGCAGCAATCTTCTCTCTCTGAGTGTCATCTTCTGCTCTGTACTTCTCTGCATCCTGTACCATTTTCTCAATATCCTCCTTGCTCAACCTGCCTTTGTCATTTGTGATGGTTATTTTGTTCTCTTTGCCAGTGCTTTTGTCTACAGCTGACACATTGAGGATTCCATTGGCATCAATGTCAAAGGTCACCTCAATCTGAGGGACACTGCGTGGGGCCGGTGGGATCCCTGTCAGCTCAAACTTGCCCAACAGGTTGTTGTCCTTGGTCATGGCTCTTTCTCCCTCATAGACCTGGATCAGGACCCCGGGCTGGTTGTCTGAGTAGGTGGTGAATGTCTGGGTCTGTTTGGTGGGGATGGTGGTGTTGCGCTTGATGAGGGCTGTCATGACACCTCCAGCCGTCTCAATGCCCAGAGACAGGGGGGCCACATCCAGCAGCAGTAGGTCCTGGACGTTGTCAGACTTGTCACCCATGAGAATGGCAGCCTGAACTGCAGCACCATAGGCCACTGCCTCGTCAGGGTTGATGCCCTTGTTCAGGTCCCTTCCATTAAAGAAGTCCTGCAGCTGTTTCTGGATTTTAGGGATTCTGGTGGAACCTCCCACCAAGACGATGTCATGGATCTGTGCCTTGTCGAACTTGGCATCTCTTAGGGCTTTCTCCACAGGCTCAAGGGTTCCCCTGAAGAGGTCAGAGTTCATCTCCTCAAAGCGAGCTCTGGTGATGGAGGTGTAGAAATCAATGCCCTCATAAAGAGAGTCGATTTCAATGCTGGCCTGGGTGCTGGAGGACAGTGTCCTCTTGGCCCTCTCACATGCTGTGCGCAGCCTCCTCAGTGCCCTCTTGTTCTGGCTAATGTCTTTCTTAAATTTCCTCTTGAACTCCTCCACAAAGTGATTCACCATGCGATTATCAAAGTCTTCCCCACCCAGGTGAGTGTCTCCAGCAGTGGCTTTGACCTCAAAGATGCCATCTTCAATGGTTAGGATAGAAACATCAAAAGTACCACCACCTAGGTCAAAGATGAGGACATTACGCTCACCGGTCGTGCCTTTGTCCAGTCCATAAGCAATGGCTGCTGCCGTGGGCTCGTTGATGATCCTCAGCACATTCAGTCCAGCGATCACCCCAGCATCCTTGGTGGCCTGGCGCTGGGAGTCATTGAAGTAGGCAGGAACGGTGATGACTGCATTGGTTACTTTCTGTCCCAGGTAGGCCTCAGCAATCTCCTTCATCTTCACCAGGACCATGGAGGAGATTTCTTCTGGGTTAAATGTTTTGTTCTCACCTTTGTACTCCACTTGAACTTTGGGCTTTCCTCCATCACTGATGACTGTGAAGGGCCAGTGCTCCATGTCAGACTGAACAACGGAATCATCAAACTTTCGTCCAATCAGACGCTTGGCATCAAAGACGGTGTTGTTGGGGTTCATGGCCACCTGATTTTTTGCAGCATCACCAATCAGCCTTTCTGTGTCTGTGAAGGCCACATAACTCGGGGTGGTTCTGTTGCCCTGGTCGTTGGCAATGATCTCCACCTTTCCATGCTGGAACACCCCAACGCAGGAGTAAGTGGTACCCAGGTCAATACCGATGGAAATACCTTTTGCTGATGACATTCTGATTTCTGAATACACACAAACAAATGCAAAATCAGAGTTTGTATTGATATTTGCATTGATATTACTGATATACTATCAACAGTATTTGTCCCCCTGCCTAGAAATTGTCCAGATATATTAGTTAAAAATACAATACACTGGTCATAAACTGTTGCCCTCCATAAATGGGTTTTCTGTATTACGGCATCAGTAATTTATAAGCCTACATACAATTCAAGTTATTTTATGTTGGCTATTAACCTACAAATACTGGAGGTAATGTTCAATGTTGTAGCCCATATAGCATTTTTTTTATTATTCTTAATTAGACAAGTAATATTTTATACACAAATCACCGCTATAAATAGGCCAAGACTACAAAACCATCCACTCGTAAGCCTGCAGTAAAAAAAAACTATAAAGTAGTATAATCTTTACTCACAGGTGTTGATTTGATCTTGTCTGGCGTCTTGATGTCAAATTTGCTTGTAATTATCTCTCCTCTCCTTCTTCAGCTCTGAATTAGCCGCTGCCTTCTTGTTCACTTTCGACTCTGAGTGGACATTTCCCAGCAGTTCCTCTATATACCTCAGCGCAGCGCACTCCAGCAGTTTCTGGAACGCTCAGCCAACTCCAACCAATAAAATCTTGGCTCAGTCTGCACTGACCAATAAGATTACAATATGTAGTACCGATAGGAAAACCCACTCATACACCAGCTGAGACTTCCAGAAGTTGTGAGAACATTCTTTACCACATTCTTGAATGCGTTCAAGTGACACAACATGCCCAAATAGATCGTGTTGAAATTAAACAAATCAGAAGTTTAGGCTAAACGTTTTGAATAGTAGCAACGGACCATTTATGAAACTTCGTTACGTCCTCGGAATCATTTTAGTTTAGGCTAAGTGTAGGGTAGACCTAGTAGTTGGTAGAGTTTTAGGTTTTTGCTTTACCACACAAAAAAAACTACGAGGACAACTGAAAACATGCCATTTTTCAAATATTACTATTTCTCGTTTACCAAGTAATGATCCTTCAAAAAAAGATGTCGCTCAGGATCTTAGTGTAGTATGTCTTCACTGGACTCTTGTCAGTTGTATTCGCTGTTTCTTTTGTTCTGTATGCTATAAGGTGGGAAGATATATGTCAAGTTTTTGAGGACAACCGAAAATAGGAAGGGCTATCTTTTATTGTTTCTATCTGCTCTTATTTAGGCCAAGTGGGCTACACCTATCTTTAGTGTGTTGCCCAGACATTTTGTTTTCATTCTTTTCATTCTCAGACTTTGTAAGGGTTGATTGTAGACTCCATGACCCATGTCTTGAGCTCATAAAGTTCTCAGTCATTCATTATGGTTAGATATTCTGAAATATTTCCCGTTCTTATACGGATGGCTCTGTAACCAGAAGTCAGTATTCTTTTTTTTTTTTTAAACCTCTTTTTATTGAGAAATATAGATTATAAACAGATACACATCAGTACAGTTACATGAGTTTTTTCTTTTTCTTACACATAAAACACCCCCCTCCCAGCCCACCCCATCCCACCCCGACTGGACTAAATAAGAAAATAAAATGTAACAATACAGACAATTGTAAAGGAAAAGTATATTCGGAATTGCAACAGGAATACACACATACGATTTCCGTGAAGGATGGCACGCTCTCAAAACTGTATCATGAAACACCATAGTGGAAACTATAGCCAGATGTTTAGGCTCTATCTAAAGTTACTTGAATATAGAGGGGGGCAGTCACTCCTCTGGAGTCAACCAGGATGTCCACATACTACCCCGGTAGGGCTTGGAGGTTACTAAAATATGTCAATAGAGAGCCCCACACTGAGAGGAATTTGTTAGAACCTCTTATTGTAAATTTTATCTTCTCTAAATGTAAAAACATCATTACGTCTTTAAGCCATTGTGCTGCAGTGGGTGGGAGGTTTGATTTCCAAAGAAGTAAAATTAGCCTACGAGCCAGTAAAGATACAAATGCTATGATGTTGAGTTGTTTTCGTGTGAAGTGTGTTTCTTCATCTGGTACACCAAATATGGCAATCATAGGGCATGGTTCTAAAGTCGTCCCAAGAACTTCAGACAATACATCAAATATAGTTGACCAGTATCCTGCAAGTGTATGGCATGACCAAAACATATGTGTTAAGTCAGCTACATTAACATGACATCGTACACATTTGTTAGAAGTCAGTATTCTGACAGGAGTCCAGGTGAAAACATGCTTTCACCGGTTGTATTGGATAAGCTTCACTAAAGTGAACACACATCGCCCTCCATTGTCGGATAGGCCAAAGAGATTTAATTTTATGAAAAACCTCTAAACTGAGCTACAGCGGATGTAAAAAATCTGTACCATAAATCTGACGAATATTTTTTTAATGAAAGTCAAAGAATAGGGTAATAATTTCCCTATGACGTGACAGCAGCCTAATCTTAGATGTAATATCATAGTCTTACTTTCCACTTTGAATCACTACAAAGCTTGATGTGAAATAGTGAGGGGAAAGCCAGGATTTATAAATCAGAAGACTTTGTATTGAGCCAACGGCTTTTGTTTGTATGCCTCTTTACTAGACCCTCTCTGTGAGAATGTATTCATGTGTAGTACATGCCTTTATGTGGAATGAGTGCAACTCTGAGGCCTGTTGGGCAGCCCCTATTGATCTGGGTGTCAGACTGATTGCGCCCGTTTTATGGCTCTTCGTGATGTTTGGTGTGATCTCTGCCGAGAGGTTAAATTTGTCATCAGCCTGCACAGGCAAACACACACATAAACTCACAGCTAACCGTGCAGAAAAAACCTCACTGCGCCAATATGCGATCACTGAAACACATATATTACTGCCCATATTAGTTTGATTTTCTTTTTGGTTCATGTGGTTGCCACTGGCTTCTCCCCGCTGCCCAAAAGTTAAAATATGGCCATTTAATGTTAACAAGTTTATGAATAAAAGTCTGAGTAGCAACATTATTATACGGCCACCTTGACTAATGTGTTAACTTACCATACAGTAATATAATTATTGAGCAATTTTACATATTGCTGCTTCACCAAACTACCCCTTATAATCAGGCTACCCACATGATAAAATATATATTTTTAAATGTAATGTGGTCAAAAATATGTGAATGAAAACCCAACAATCTGTGTGTCAACTATTAACAATCACTATAATTACCATTGTGGATAGAATATAAACAATCAGTATAACCAGGATATTAATGATAACAAGCTTTTAAAACTCCTATACTACTACAAAATGATTTACACTATTGATATGAATTACATTATGCGCACTCTTTGTTTAAATATGTATCAAGTCTGGGCATAGTGATGGAGTGTGAAGAGTCTTAGGGGAACAATCCCCATGACGACTGAGGGAGCTGTCCACTTAATGGCTGAGGAACTCTCCGCATGCCGGCTGAGGGCGCTTCCTTACCCCACTGCACACTCCTTCTTATCTTAAACTCTGCACATTTAACACTGGTAAGGAATCTTTTCATTTATAATACACATCGCTAAAATGTCCTCACAATTGTATTGAAGAATGTACCACAGTATTCCTGATCATGTGCTAAAAATCATGTTATTCAAAAGTCAAGATAATAATAAATTTTTGTTTGGACATTTTATTAATATGTAAAGTGCAAACAGACAAAAATCATACAGATGAAGAATTGATGAAAAAGAGGTCAGAAATGTACAACATATACAAATATTACTTTAACATTCATTTAACAAAATGTACAAATATGAACACTGTATCAAAAGCAATATACCATATTTAACAGTTGAACGACTGTCTCTGTAATGAATCTCATGTGCATTTCGACATGTGTATTCCAGATTCCACTTTAGTCCACCTCCTCAATGGTGGGCCCCTGTGAACTGGCACCTGCGCCGCTGCGTGCCTGGGCACCACAGCCTCCTGCTGGCATTCCTCCGGGCATTCCTCCCTGGTACAGTTTGGAGATGATGGGGTTGCACACCTTCTCCAGGTCCTTTAGCTGGTGCTCATACTCGTCTTTGTCGGCCAGCTGGTTGCTCTCCAGCCAGGAGATGGCCTGGTTGCACTTCTCAACAACTGTCTTCTTGTCGTCCTCACTGATTTTGCCCTTCATGTTCTCATCCTCAACACTGCTCTTCATGTTGAATGCGTAGGACTCCAGGGAGTTCTTGGCAGCAATCTTCTCTCTCTGAGTGTCATCTTCTGCTCTGTACTTCTCTGCATCCTGTACCATTTTCTCAATATCCTCCTTGCTCAACCTGCCTTTGTCATTTGTGATGGTTATTTTGTTCTCTTTGCCAGTGCTTTTGTCTACAGCTGACACATTGAGGATTCCATTGGCATCAATGTCAAAGGTCACCTCAATCTGAGGGACACTGCGTGGGGCCGGTGGGATCCCTGTCAGCTCAAACTTGCCCAACAGGTTGTTGTCCTTGGTCATGGCTCTTTCTCCCTCATAGACCTGGATCAGGACCCCAGGCTGGTTGTCTGAGTAGGTGGTGAATGTCTGGGTCTGTTTGGTGGGGATGGTGGTGTTGCGCTTGATGAGGGCTGTCATGACACCTCCAGCCGTCTCAATGCCCAGAGACAGGGGGGCCACATCCAGCAGCAGTAGGTCCTGGACGTTGTCAGACTTGTCACCCATGAGAATGGCAGCCTGAACTGCAGCACCATAGGCCACTGCCTCGTCAGGGTTGATGCCCTTGTTCAGGTCCCTTCCATTAAAGAAGTCCTGCAGCTGTTTCTGGATTTTAGGGATTCTGGTGGAACCTCCCACCAAGACGATGTCATGGATCTGTGCCTTGTCGAACTTGGCATCTCTTAGGGCTTTCTCCACAGGCTCAAGGGTTCCCCTGAAGAGGTCAGAGTTCATCTCCTCAAAGCGAGCTCTGGTGATGGAGGTGTAGAAATCAATGCCCTCATAAAGAGAGTCGATTTCAATGCTGGCCTGGGTGCTGGAGGACAGTGTCCTCTTGGCCCTCTCACATGCTGTGCGCAGCCTCCTCAGTGCCCTCTTGTTCTGGCTAATGTCTTTCTTAAATTTCCTCTTGAACTCCTCCACAAAGTGATTCACCATGCGATTATCAAAGTCTTCCCCACCCAGGTGAGTGTCTCCAGCAGTGGCTTTGACCTCAAAGATGCCATCTTCAATGGTTAGGATAGAAACATCAAAAGTACCACCACCTAGGTCAAAGATGAGGACATTACGCTCACCGGTCGTGCCTTTGTCCAGTCCATAAGCAATGGCTGCTGCCGTGGGCTCGTTGATGATCCTCAGCACATTCAGTCCAGCGATCACCCCAGCATCCTTGGTGGCCTGGCGCTGGGAGTCATTGAAGTAGGCAGGAACGGTGATGACTGCATTGGTTACTTTCTGTCCCAGGTAGGCCTCAGCAATCTCCTTCATCTTCACCAGGACCATGGAGGAGATTTCTTCTGGGTTAAATGTTTTGTTCTCACCTTTGTACTCCACTTGAACTTTGGGCTTTCCTCCATCACTGATGACTGTGAAGGGCCAGTGCTCCATGTCAGACTGAACAACGGAATCATCAAACTTTCGTCCAATCAGACGCTTGGCATCAAAGACGGTGTTGTTGGGGTTCATGGCCACCTGATTTTTTGCAGCATCACCAATCAGCCTTTCTGTGTCTGTGAAGGCCACATAACTCGGGGTGGTTCTGTTGCCCTGGTCGTTGGCAATGATCTCCACCTTTCCATGCTGGAACACCCCAACGCAGGAGTAAGTGGTACCCAGGTCAATACCGATGGAAATACCTTTTGCTGATGACATTCTGATTTCTGAATACACACAAACAAATGCAAAATCAGAGTTTGTATTGATATTTGCATTGATATTACTGATATACTATCAACAGTATTTGTCCCCCTGCCTAGAAATTGTCCAGATATATTAGTTAAAAATACAATACACTGGTCATAAACTGTTGCCCTCCATAAATGGGTTTTCTGTATTACGGCATCAGTAATTTATAAGCCTACATACAATTCAAGTTATTTTATGTTGGCTATTAACCTACAAATACTGGAGGTAATGTTCAATGTTGTAGCCCATATAGCATTTTTTTTATTATTCTTAATTAGACAAGTAATATTTTATACACAAATCACCGCTATAAATAGGCCAAGACTACAAAACCATCCACTCGTAAGCCTGCAGTAAAAAAAACTATAAAGTAGTATAATCTTTACTCACAGGTGTTGATTTGATCTTGTCTGGCGTCTTGATGTCAAATTTGCTTGTAATTATCTCTCCTCTCCTTCTTCAGCTCTGAATTAGCCGCTGCCTTCTTGTTCACTTTCGACTCTGAGTGGACATTTCCCAGCAGTTCCTCTATATACCTCAGCGCAGCGCACTCCAGCAGTTTCTGGAACGCTCAGCCAACTCCAACCAATACAATCTTGGCTCAGTCTGCACTGACCAATAAGATTACAATATGTAGTACCGATAGGAAAACCCACTCATACACCAGCTGAGACTTCCAGAAGTTGTGAGAACATTCTTTACCACATTCTTGAATGCGTTCAAGTGACACAACATGCCCAAATAGATCGTGTTGAAATTAAACAAATCAGAAGTTTAGGCTAAACGTTTTGAATAGTAGCAACGGACCATTTATGAAACTTCGTTACGTCCTCGGAATCATTTTAGTTTAGGCTAAGTGTAGGGTAGACCTAGTAGTTGGTAGAGTTTTAGGTTTTTGCTTTACCACACAAAAAAAACTACGAGGACAACTGAAAACATGCCATTTTTCAAATATTACTATTTCTCGTTTACCAAGTAATGATCCTTCAAAAAAAGATGTCGCTCAGGATCTTAGTGTAGTATGTCTTCACTGGACTCTTGTCAGTTGTATTCGCTGTTTCTTTTGTTCTGTATGCTATAAGGTGGGAAGATATATGTCAAGTTTTTGAGGACAACCGAAAATAGGAAGGGCTATCTTTTATTGTTTCTATCTGCTCTTATTTAGGCCAAGTGGGCTACACCTATCTTTAGTGTGTTGCCCAGACATTTTGTTTTCATTCTTTTCATTCTCAGACTTTGTAAGGGTTGATTGTAGACTCCATGACCCATGTCTTGAGCTCATAAAGTTCTCAGTCATTCATTATGGTTAGATATTCTGAAATATTTCCCGTTCTTATACGGATGGCTCTGTAACCAGAAGTCAGTATTCTTTTTTTTTTTTAAACCTCTTTTTATTGAGAAATATAGATTATAAACAGATACACATCAGTACAGTTACATGAGTTTTTTCTTTTTCTTACACATAAAACACCCCCCCTCCCAGCCCACCCCATCCCACCCCGACTGGACTAAATAAGAAAATAAAATGTAACAATACAGACAATTGTAAAGGAAAAGTATATTCGGAATTGCAACAGGAATACACACATACGATTTCCGTGAAGGATGGCACGCTCTCAAAACTGTATCATGAAACACCATAGTGGAAACTATAGCCAGATGTTTAGGCTCTATCTAAAGTTACTTGAATATAGAGGGGGGCAGTCACTCCTCTGGAGTCAACCAGGATGTCCACATACTACCCCGGTAGGGCTTGGAGGTTACTAAAATATGTCAATAGAGAGCCCCACACTGAGAGGAATTTGTTAGAACCTCTTATTGTAAATTTTATCTTCTCTAAATGTAAAAACATCATTACGTCTTTAAGCCATTGTGCTGCAGTGGGTGGGAGGTTTGATTTCCAAAGAAGTAAAATTAGCCTACGAGCCAGTAAAGATACAAATGCTATGATGTTGAGTTGTTTTCGTGTGAAGTGTGTTTCTTCATCTGGTACACCAAATATGGCAATCATAGGGCATGGTTCTAAAGTCGTCCCAAGAACTTCAGACAATACATCAAATATAGTTGACCAGTATCCTGCAAGTGTATGGCATGACCAAAACATATGTGTTAAGTCAGCTACATTAACATGACATCGTACACATTTGTTAGAAGTCAGTATTCTGACAGGAGTCCAGGTGAAAACATGCTTTCACCGGTTGTATTGGATAAGCTTCACTAAAGTGAACACACATCGCCCTCCATTGTCGGATAGGCCAAAGAGATTTAATTTTATGAAAAACCTCTAAACTGAGCTACAGCGGATGTAAAAAATCTGTACCATAAATCTGACGAATATTTTTTTAATGAAAGTCAAAGAATAGGGTAATAATTTCCCTATGACGTGACAGCAGCCTAATCTTAGATGTAATATCATAGTCTTACTTTCCACTTTGAATCACTACAAAGCTTGATGTGAAATAGTGAGGGGAAAGCCAGGATTTATAAATCAGAAGACTTTGTATTGAGCCAACGGCTTTTGTTTGTATGCCTCTTTACTAGACCCTCTCTGTGAGAATGTATTCATGTGTAGTACATGCCTTTATGTGGAATGAGTGCAACTCTGAGGCCTGTTGGGCAGCCCCTATTGATCTGGGTGTCAGACTGATTGCGCCCGTTTTATGGCTCTTCGTGATGTTTGGTGTGATCTCTGCCGAGAGGTTAAATTTGTCATCAGCCTGCACAGGCAAACACACACATAAACTCACAGCTAACCGTGCAGAAAAAACCTCACTGCGCCAATATGCGATCACTGAAACACATATATTACTGCCCATATTAGTTTGATTTTCTTTTTGGTTCATGTGGTTGCCACTGGCTTCTCCCCGCTGCCCAAAAGTTAAAATATGGCCATTTAATGTTAACAAGTTTATGAATAAAAGTCTGAGTAGCAACATTATTATACGGCCACCTTGACTAATGTGTTAACTTACCATACAGTAATATAATTATTGAGCAATTTTACATATTGCTGCTTCACCAAACTACCCCTTATAATCAGGCTACCCACATGATAAAATATATATTTTTAAATGTAATGTGGTCAAAAATATGTGAATGAAAACCCAACAATCTGTGTGTCAACTATTAACAATCACTATAATTACCATTGTGGATAGAATATAAACAATCAGTATAACCAGGATATTAATGATAACAAGCTTTTAAAACTCCTATACTACTACAAAATGATTTACACTATTGATATGAATTACATTATGCGCACTCTTTGTTTAAATATGTATCAAGTCTGGGCATAGTGATGGAGTGTGAAGAGTCTTAGGGGAACAATCCCCATGACGACTGAGGGAGCTGTCCACTTAATGGCTGAGGAACTCTCCGCATGCCGGCTGAGGGCGCTTCCTTACCCCACTGCACACTCCTTCTTATCTTAAACTCTGCACATTTAACACTGGTAAGGAATCTTTTCATTTATAATACACATCGCTAAAATGTCCTCACAATTGTATTGAAGAATGTACCACAGTATTCCTGATCATGTGCTAAAAATCATGTTATTCAAAAGTCAAGATAATAATAAATTTTTGTTTGGACATTTTATTAATATGTAAAGTGCAAACAGACAAAAATCATACAGATGAAGAATTGATGAAAAAGAGGTCAGAAATGTACAACATATACAAATATTACTTTAACATTCATTTAACAAAATGTACAAATATGAACACTGTATCAAAAGCAATATACCATTTTTAACAGTTGAACGACTGTCTCTGTAATGAATCTCATGTGCATTTCGACATGTGTATTCCAGATTCCACTTTAGTCCACCTCCTCAATGGTGGGCCCCTGTGAACTGGCACCTGCGCCGCTGCGTGCCTGGGCACCACAGCCTCCTGCTGGCATTCCTCCGGGCATTCCTCCCTGGTACAGTTTGGAGATGATGGGGTTGCACACCTTCTCCAGGTCCTTTAGCTGGTGCTCATACTCGTCTTTGTCGGCCAGCTGGTTGCTCTCCAGCCAGGAGATGGCCTGGTTGCACTTCTCAACAACTGTCTTCTTGTCGTCCTCACTGATTTTGCCCTTCATGTTCTCATCCTCAACGCTGCTCTTCATGTTGAATGCGTAGGACTCCAGGGAGTTCTTGGCAGCAATCTTCTCTCTCTGAGTGTCATCTTCTGCTCTGTACTTCTCTGCATCCTGCATTTTGTTCTCTTTGCCAGTGCTTTTGTCTACAGCTGACACATTGAGGATTCCATTGGCATCAATGTCAAAGGTCACCTCAATCTGAGGGACACTGCGTGGGGCCGGTGGGATCCCTGTCAGCTCAAACTTGCCCAACAGGTTGTTGTCCTTGGTCATGGCTCTTTCTCCCTCATAGACCTGGATCAGGACCCCGGGCTGGTTGTCTGAGTAGGTGGTGAATGTCTGGGTCTGTTTGGTGGGGATGGTGGTGTTGCGCTTGATGAGGGCTGTCATGACACCTCCAGCCGTCTCAATGCCCAGAGACAGGGGGGCCACATCCAGCAGCAGTAGGTCCTGGACGTTGTCAGACTTGTCACCCATGAGAATGGCAGCCTGAACTGCAGCACCATAGGCCACTGCCTCGTCAGGGTTGATGCCCTTGTTCAGGTCCCTTCCATTAAAGAAGTCCTGCAGCTGTTTCTGGATTTTAGGGATTCTGGTGGAACCTCCCACCAAGACGATGTCATGGATCTGTGCCTTGTCGAACTTGGCATCTCTTAGGGCTTTCTCCACAGGCTCAAGGGTTCCCCTGAAGAGGTCAGAGTTCATCTCCTCAAAGCGAGCTCTGGTGATGGAGGTGTAGAAATCAATGCCCTCATAAAGAGAGTCGATTTCAATGCTGGCCTGGGTGCTGGAGGACAGTGTCCTCTTGGCCCTCTCACATGCTGTGCGCAGCCTCCTCAGTGCCCTCTTGTTCTGGCTAATGTCTTTCTTAAATTTCCTCTTGAACTCCTCCACAAAGTGATTCACCATGCGATTATCAAAGTCTTCCCCACCCAGGTGAGTGTCTCCAGCAGTGGCTTTGACCTCAAAGATGCCATCTTCAATGGTTAGGATAGAAACATCAAAAGTACCACCACCTAGGTCAAAGATGAGGACATTACGCTCACCGGTCGTGCCTTTGTCCAGTCCATAAGCAATGGCTGCTGCCGTGGGCTCGTTGATGATCCTCAGCACATTCAGTCCAGCGATCACCCCAGCGTCCTTGGTGGCCTGGCGCTGGGAGTCATTGAAGTAGGCAGGAACGGTGATGACTGCATTGGTTACTTTCTGTCCCAGGTAGGCCTCAGCAATCTCCTTCATCTTCACCAGGACCATGGAGGAGATTTCTTCTGGGTTAAATGTTTTGTTCTCACCTTTGTACTCCACTTGAACTTTGGGCTTTCCTCCATCACTGATGACTGTGAAGGGCCAGTGCTTCATGTCAGACTGAACAACGGAATCATCAAACTTTCGTCCAATTAGACGCTTGGCATCAAAGACGGTGTTGTTGGGGTTCATGGCCACTTGATTTTTTGCAGCATCACCAATCAGCCTCTCTGTGTCTGTGAAGGCCACATAACTCGGGGTGGTTCTGTTGCCCTGGTCGTTGGCAATGATCTCCACTTTTCCATGCTGGAACACCCCAACGCAGGAGTAAGTGGTACCCAGGTCAATACCGATGGAAATACCTTTTGCTGATGACATTCTGATTTCTGAACACACACAAACAAACACAAAATCAGAGTTTGTATTGATATTTGAATTGATATTGCTGATGTACTATCAACAGTTTTTGTCCCCATGCCTAGAAATTGTCCAGAAATATTAATTAAAATACAATACACTGATCATAAACATTTGCTGTTGCCCTCCATAAATGGGTTTTCTGTATGATGTCATCAGTTATAAGCCTACATACAATTCAAGTTTTTTTTGTTGGCTAATTACCTACTAATACTGAAGGTAATGTTCAATGTTGTGCCCATATAGCATTTTTTATTCTTCTTCTTAATAAGACAAGTAAGATTTTATACACAAATCAGCACTACAAATAGACCAAGACTACAAGACCCTCCACTCGTATGCCTGCAGTAAAAATCTTTCAAGTAGTATAATCTTTACTCACAGGTATTGACTTGGTCTTGTCTGGTGTATTGATGGCAAATTTGCTTGTAATTATTTCTCCTCTCCTTATTCAGCTCTGAATTAACCGCTGCCTTCTCGTTCACTTTTGACTCTGAGTGGACATTACCCTGCAGTTCGTCTTTATACCTTAGCGTAGCGCACTCCAGCAGTTTCTGGAACGCTCAGCCCACTCAAACCAATAAAATCGTCGCTCGGTTTGCACTGACGAATAAGATTACAGAATGTGTTACCGATAGGAAAAACAACACCTAACAGCTGAGACTTCCAGCAGTTGTCAGAACATTCTCGAATTGATTCAAGTTACTCTACATGGTCCAAATAGATTGTGTTGAAATGACACATTTATGAAACCTCGTCACGTCCTCGGAATAATTTTACTTTGGGCTAAGTGTGACTTAGGTCGAGCAGTTGGTAGAAAGAAACTACTAGGCTATTTGAAAATGTGATTTTTCAGATGTTACTTTTGCTTATTTACTCAAAAAAGTGAAGATCCTTGAGAGTCAGATGTCGCTCAGAATCATTTTCGTGTAATTTGTCTTCCCCGTACCCTTCTTTCTTTCTGTAGACTATAGAGTGGGAATATATATGTCGAAATGTTGAGTAGGCCTACAACGGAAAATAGAAAAACAATATTTTATTGATTCTATATCCGCCCTTATTTTGCCCAAGTAGGCTACATCGACATTTATTTCTATTTGTTTCATTCTCAGACTTGGTGAGTGTTGATGGTAGACCCCATGACCCATGTCTTGAGCTCAAAAAGTTCTCAGTCATTCATTGTTAATAGATCTTATGAAATATTTTCCCTTCTTTCATGGATGTGTCTGTAGCCAGAAGTCAGGAATCTGACAGGAATCAAGGTGAAAACAAGAATTAACTGGTTGAATTGGATGAGCTTCATTAAAGTGAACACACATTGCCCTCCAGCGGTGGAAAGGCCAAAGATGTTTCATTGTAGCCTATAGGCCTAACTGAGATGCAGCAGATGGAGAGAAAAAAAACCGTGTAGTTTAAATCTGACGAAGAATCCATATTAGTTTTTTTTTCAATGAATGTCAAACAGTAGAGTAATAATTTTGTATCCCGTGACAGTAGCCTTATATTAAGCTTAATAACTACTGCCTGGTTGAACGTATTTATTCCTAAACTTAAATAGTTTTAAATTACTTGAAAGCCTGTAGCTACTTATTTTGAAGGGAGCTTCATAAAGAGCAAAACAGTAGTTTAGCTGTGCAAAACAGACCAAGACAGACATCGCTTGGGCTAAAGGCTGATTCATGCTTCCTTACGTAAGCGTAAGCGCAAGCGCAAGAGGCCGCGCAAGCCCCTTGCGCGACCCTTGCGCGACTTCTTACGTCTTGCGTGCGTCGGCCCCTTTTTCTAGACTTGCGTCATTTTTTACGTAAGCCCTTACGCGAGCCTCGCAGCCTGCATTCTATCAACGAATGATACGAGATGAGGTTACTAAAATATTCTGCATGTCTACTCAGTTTTACAGTGCTTCCCAAGTAAAGGTTTGAAAAGAACTTCAAGCTTCAGACTTTCTGTTAGGGAACCTGTTATCTATCTGCAGAGCAAATGTCAGGCTCATACAAAAACATTAACGTGAATTACTTGATGCTAATACCTAGCGCGGTGTCTATAGGATTTTCCATATACGTTAGCATTAAGCTAACGTATTTTCTACCACAGTTAAATATGCAATACTATGTGATTGTTTTTAGAAAACGAATGTTACGTGATGAGATTACTCAAATGTAGTATGCATGTCTGCTCAGTTTAACAGTGCTACCCAAGCAAAGGTTTGGAAAGAACTTCAAGCTTCAGACTTTCTGTTAGGGAAACAGCTTTGTATCTGCCAGGCAAATGGCAGGCTCATGACAACACGCGCAACCTTTGGGAGCATGAACTGCACCGAGTAAATTTTGCGCAACCGTTAACCCCCAACGCTGTAGCATGCAGCCGCCTTAAGCTTAACAGTATGTAATGACTTTTAATGTGAAAATAAAATGATAGGGCGATAAAGTGGGAAAACAAGAAACGTTTGCGTAACGACGTCACGGTTCCACGTTTATGATTTTAGCTCATCTTGTGGCCTGTCGACATTTGACGTCTTCTTTACAAAACTAGTTGACTCAAGAGTCAAGACAATTCTACAAGGTTCTAGAAGTTTTCCGGCTGCTGTCGGTTACATACTGCACAGTAATTGGTCAATATCAGCTGCGCTCTGCTCCTATTGGTAGAGACTGCAGAGCTTTCCAGAAACTGCTAGACTGTAGCGCGCGGAACTATAAAGTCAGTGAGTACAGCGTATTTTGGTTAAAGACACGAAGTCCGAAAAAAACCATTCCAAGTTTGGAGGAAGAGTGGCTATTTGACGTTAAAATCTTCTACAGCACAGACGACCAAACAAGTCAACGTGAGTCGAGTTTCTCTTTACTTCTATCTATGTGATTTCTTATAACATGCATGCACATAATATGACAAACGTCAGATAACCATTAAACATGTTTCATAACGTTATCATGACGTTAGCTAACGTGATATAATATGATTATCGGTTGCCAAGTTCACGTTACCGTTGGAGCGTTAATATGTTTTCAGTTAACGTTACTTAACGTTAAATACACTCCAAATGTCACAGGATACAACATAACCGATGAAAAAAGTGTTGCCATTGTAGCCATATCGGTGAATGAAAATAGATTGAATGTGTGGAAATAAAGGGTTGTCGTTTGCCTTTTCACTAAAAATACACACTCCAAGCAGTGCCAGTCCTGGGGACATTTAAACGTCTCCTTGGCAACCAGTGAGCCCTCCAGAGTTAGCGAGACAGCCAATCATGATGCCAATTTCTGTCCTGCATTTTGAAAACTGTCATCTTCTGGTGTGGTCGCTGTGTTGATAGGCTGTGTTAACTGACCCTGCATTTAATAACGAACAGTTACATATACCATATAACAGACACCACAAAGCCTTCTTTTATTCGGCATGACTTGTTTATTTTGTTTATGCGTTTATTTGAAAAGGGACAGTGTACCTTGATAAACATTTCCCAGAAAAAATGTAAATGCACCGGAATTAGCTAGGTAAGCTAGTTTTAATTCGTTGTCCCTTGGCATGGCATCACAGAGAGATACGGAAATAAAAGAAAAAAAAATTATATAAATAAAATAAATAATAATAATAAAAAAAGATAAGCAACACTTTGACAAAACAGTGCAGTTGAGAAAACAAATTGTAAAAACCAGACAGACATACAAGGTAAACAGCAGTGTGACAAAACAGTGCAGTTAAGATAACAAATGGCAAAAACCAGACAGACAAGGTTTTAGAAATAAAAAGAATGTATGGTGTGAGTAATACAGTGGCCTAATAATGGTTACAGGTTTGGTTATTTTTTATCAATTTCCTAAGTTTGTTTTCGAACACTGAAATACTGGCGCACAGTCCCTCACATCAGTAGGGAGGGTATTCCAGTAATTAGAGAAGGTACTGAGAAGACTGTCTGTCCAAACTTACTGTGTCCACTGTATAACACAGTCTCCCCTGGTGACTGCCCTAGTGACCAAGCCATTGCCATACTTCAGCTTTATAAACTTATTTAAATGGTGGACGCGCCAGCCCATGTTATATTTTAAAAATGAGACAGCCATCCAAAAACTGTAAGAAACTGTCAAATTTGAATAAGTTATACTTAATTAATTTAATTGAATACGTTTATTTATGTAATTTAGTTATGTTTGAGTAATTAACAGAAAAAATATCCACCAAGCTGTAATACTAAAACAAGAATCTTAAAAATCTCACAAATGTAATCATTTACACTAATATCACTTAATTCTACTGTTATTATTTTTTTCTCTCCCAAAATCAGGATGTCATCAGCAAAGGGTATTTCCATCGGTATTGACCTGGGTACCACTTACTCCTGCGTTGGGGTGTTCCAGCATGGAAAAGTGGAGATCATTGCCAACGACCAGGGCAACAGAACCACCCCGAGTTATGTGGCCTTCACAGACACAGAGAGGCTGATTGGTGATGCTGCAAAAAATCAAGTGGCCATGAACCCCAACAACACCGTCTTTGATGCCAAGCGTCTAATTGGACGAAAGTTTGATGATTCCGTTGTTCAGTCTGACATGAAGCACTGGCCCTTCACAGTCATCAGTGATGGAGGAAAGCCCAAAGTTCAAGTGGAGTACAAAGGTGAGAACAAAACATTTAACCCAGAAGAAATCTCCTCCATGGTCCTGGTGAAGATGAAGGAGATTGCTGAGGCCTACCTGGGACAGAAAGTAACCAATGCAGTCATCACCGTTCCTGCCTACTTCAATGACTCCCAGCGCCAGGCCACCAAGGACGCTGGGGTGATCGCTGGACTGAATGTGCTGAGGATCATCAACGAGCCCACGGCAGCAGCCATTGCTTATGGACTGGACAAAGGCACGACCGGTGAGCGTAATGTCCTCATCTTTGACCTAGGTGGTGGTACTTTTGATGTTTCTATCCTAACCATTGAAGATGGAATCTTTGAGGTCAAAGCCACTGCTGGAGACACTCACCTGGGTGGGGAAGACTTTGATAATCGCATGGTGAATCACTTTGTGGAGGAGTTCAAGAGGAAATTTAAGAAAGACATTAGCCAGAACAAGAGGGCACTGAGGAGGCTGCGCACAGCATGTGAGAGGGCCAAGAGGACACTGTCCTCCAGCACCCAGGCCAGCATTGAAATCGACTCTCTTTATGAGGGCATTGATTTCTACACCTCCATCACCAGAGCTCGCTTTGAGGAGATGAACTCTGACCTCTTCAGGGGAACCCTTGAGCCTGTGGAGAAAGCCCTGAGAGATGCCAAGTTCGACAAGGCACAGATCCATGACATCGTCTTGGTGGGAGGTTCCACCAGAATCCCTAAAATCCAGAAGCAGCTGCAGGATTTCTTCAATGGAAGGGACCTGAACAAGGGCATCAACCCTGACGAGGCAGTGGCCTACGGTGCAGCAGTTCAGGCTGCCATTCTCATGGGTGACAAGTCTGAGAACGTCCAGGACCTACTGCTCCTGGATGTGGCCCCCCTGTCTCTGGGCATTGAGACGGCTGGAGGTGTCATGACAGCCCTCATCAAGCGCAACACCACCATCCCCACCAAACAGACCCAGACATTCACCACCTACTCAGACAACCAGCCCGGGGTCCTGATCCAGGTCTATGAGGGAGAAAGAGCCATGACCAAGGACAACAACCTGTTGGGCAAGTTTGAGCTGACAGGGATTCCACCGGCCCCACGCGGTGTCCCTCAGATTGAGGTGACCTTTGACATTGATGCCAATGGAATCCTCAATGTGTCAGCTGTAGACAAAAGCACTGGCAAAGAGAACAAAATAACCATCACAAATGACAAAGGCAGGTTGAGCAAGGAGGATATTGAGAAAATGGTACAGGATGCAGAGAAGTATAAAGCAGAAGATGACACTCAGAGAGAGAAGATTGCTGCCAAGAACTCCCTGGAGTCCTACGCATTCAACATGAAGAGCAGTGTTGAGGATGAGAACATGAAGGGCAAAATCAGTGAGGACGACAAGAAGACAGTTGTTGAGAAGTGCAACCAGGCCATCTCCTGGCTGGAGAGTAACCAGCTGGCCGACAAAGACGAGTTTGAGCACCAGCTGAAGGACCTGGAGAAGGTGTGCAACCCCATCATCTCCAAACTGTACCAGGGAGGAATGCCCGGAGGAATGCCAGCAGGAGGCTGTGGTGCCCAGGCACGCAGCGGCGCAGGTGCCAGTTCACAGGGGCCCACCATTGAGGAGGTGGACTAAAGTGGAATCTGGAATACACATGTCGAAATGCACATGAGATTCATTATAGAGACAGTCGTTCAGCTGTTCAAAATGGTATATTGCTTTTGATACAGTGTTCATATTTGTACATTTTGTTAAATGAATGTTAAAGTAATCATTTTATATGTTACAATTTTCTGACCTCATTTTCATCAATTCCTCATTTTGAGATGTTTATATTGTTCTTTTAAAAACACTTTTGTCTGTTTGCACTTTACATAAATCTTCATAAAAAAAAATCAATAATGCTCTCATTAAATGATTCTTACCAGTGTAAAGTTTAAAATGAAATATTTTATCATGTGGTCAGCTCCATTGATTCGAAGGGGTAGTTTGGTGAAGCAGCAATATGAAACATTTTTCAATAATTATTAGGGGTGGGGGAAAAATCGATTATTCGATTTTAATCGATTCTCTCTAAAACGATTCTGTCTCGATTCAGAAAAGTTCATAATCGATTTAGTAATTTAAAAAAAATAAAAAAAACTTTTTTTTTTAACACATCCATTTTATGTTGAAATGCAAGCTGCATCGATTAGGATTGTTCATAGAAAGTCAAAATTGTGACAAGGAAAAGCTTTTTCTCTCATAAAAAATAGAGAAGGTAATTCATCTGTTGATTTTCTTTAATTATCAAACACAAAGTAGGAAGTGTAGCAAAGACTCTAAGTAGCAAACTCAAATGTTTTAAAAGTCGAAATGGATTGATAATCGTTTTATCGGTTTAGAATTGATAATCGTTTTTTTTACACATCCATTTTATGTTGAAATGCAATTATCGATTGATTATCGAATATCAATTCAAAACCGATAAAACGATTATCGATTCATTTTGACTATTGAATCATTTGAGTTTGCAACTCAGAGTCTAAATTGAAGAAAATCAACAGATGAATTACCTTCGCTATTTGCTTTATTAGAGTAAAAGCTATTAATGGTCACAATTTTGACTTTCTATGAGCAATGCAATAGTCGATGCAGCTTGCATTTCAACATAAAATGGATGTGTAAAAAAAAAAAAAGTTTTTTTTTTTTTTAAATTACAAAATCGATTTTAAATCGATAATCGATTTTAAATCGAATCGTTGACCTCTGAATCGATTTCGAATCGAATCGTGAGGTGCCAAGAGATTCCCACCCCTAATAATTATGTTATTGTATGGTAAATTAATCATTAATCATGTTGACCTTATACAAGACATTTAGTCATTTAGCAGACGACTATACGAAGTGATGTACAAAGGAGACGACGTCGTTTCTCAGACTGTTATTAGGTTTCCTCCGGTTATTGTAGGCTTTCCTATTATTATGTTAGTACCATGGGAGTCAATGGCAGCCCCTAGAACCATATGGTAACTTTTTGTGAAATTTGGCACACTCATTAAGGACAGTCCATTCTTCATTCACACCAAGTTTCATGGCTCTCATTACACCACTTTAGCGCCACCAACAGATCAAAGTTGGACTTTTGTAACACACAACTTTTGAACCGTATGACCGATTTTCAAAAATGAGGTACCATTGGATTCCCTGGATCAAGACGAATTAAATCCACCCCATGGCGTCGATTTCCGGTTATATAGATTTTCCGCTATTTCCGGTTTCATCAAAAACCTTTGAAAGCCTACTCCTCCTACAATTTTTGGCAAATCTTCTTCAAAATCACCAGAGATGATCTTCAGACCTAGCCTCACAAAAGTTACTATTTATAATTTTGATCCTCACAACCGTTTGTTCGCTACAGCCAGTCAAATTCAGCACAAAAGTCGCCAAACAGGAAGTGAAGTCATATCTTGGCAAATCTTTGACAAATCAACACCAAACTTGATATGTCACTGGAAGACATTACAACATGTTCCCATGTGCAAAGGCAACTTCATATCTTGAAAAATGATTGATATAAAGCAAATTGGATACATTGTTCCAGCTAAAATAATGCTTTACACATCAACAGGTCAAAAAGTGATACTCTGATTGAATCACAAGTTCATGTGAAGACACTTGAGAATGTTAAGTACACAAATCTGAAAAAAAGTTGACTGTAAGATGAAAAGTGGATTTTTGGTGAATATTTGAAACATGCATGCTTGGCTAATTTCTAGGTTGATTTTCAGTAGAAGGTCTCTCTCTCTCTGCTCCTTTGCTCCTCCGCGCGTGTGTGCTCCAGATTCTCTCTCTCTCTCACACACACACACACACGCACACACACACAGGGACAGGCTCCTTTGACACGCGCAAGCACACACACACAACATTTAAGGAAATGTAGGGATGACCACACCCCTTCTCACTCTTAGCCTGAAGCCATGGCCCTTGAGGATCTTCAAAGTAATGCATTTGAAATGTAATATCCCATTGGCAAGTCTGCAGCATGGATCTTTCTATACAGTGACAAATTGTCACAAAAATACATTTTTCCCTGGTTCGCAATGTCTGGAGGAGGAAACCGCCATCGCTGCTTGCAGCTATATTTCATAAATGTTTCTTGTATAACTCCTGTTGGTGGGGACAAAGTCTAGCTATACATAGCTTATATAAAATGGAATATTAATATTACAAACATCAAATACCTATATTTATTCTATATTATATTTTATTCACTTAGAACTTTAAAACGGGCTCAATCAGTCTGACACCCAGCTCACTCTGGGAGCTGCTCAACAGGCTTCAGAGTTGCACTCATTCTACATAAAGGCACTTGCATACATCCTCACAGTGGGTGGCAAATAAACAAAAGCCATTGTGGTTTGATGGACTAAGGTACGAACACTGTCGAATCTCCATCATCTTTAGTGTAACAATTTTAACAAAATAAGACAAAATGTGCGCAATTCCTTGACTTCTGAGAGACAGAAGTTATGAACGCAGTTACTGCAGTTTGCTGTGGTAGGAAGAGGTAGAAATTGTGAATATAATATGATAATTTGGAAAGATTTCATGCACTGTTGGAATTTCAGTACTCTGGTTTTTCCATACAATCTCATTGGCACTTCCCCTGCATAGGCAATGAAGGGCAGTTAGTCTCCATGTGTGGGTCATGAGTCAGGATCTGGTGTTGGATGATGCCTGAACTTAAGGACACTTAAAGGAGGGCATCACGGCTAATCGTATAATTAATTGCAGGCTGTGACGGACCGATATGTGGGTACGGCCAAAAGCCCAGTCGGAGTGAGCGTCTAAAGTTATATTGGTTTATTAAACTCTTCCAAAAATCCAGAAAACCTGCTTAGCCTGTCTAAAAGCAGAGGACAACATTGAGCAGATACAAAGTTTACACATACCGTAAATCCTCCAATTGTGGCCGGGGCTTGTATTTACTTAGGCTGCACAGCGCACCGGCCTTTATTTGGGGCAGGCTTGTATTAGGGGCAGGCCTTTATTTCTTACTTATCTTCTGTTATAAAACAATTGGGTTCTAGCGCGTAATTTAGCTGTTTCTGATTGGACGAGAGACGTTCCATGCTATAGACCAATTTTCACCACACGTCAGAACGACGTCACACAGGTTCAATCGCGCAAGACGGTGGCAAAAGACAAACAGAAAAATGTGTTGTGCCGTGGGATGCCACAAATCATAATTCTGTAAACAGTGACCTAAAGTTTTACAGAATACCAGCAGATAACAACTTGTTTAATGCCAACCGCAAACGTCGTTGGTTACAAGCCATCAGAAGATCCGATTGGAATAAAGCCCTTATTAAAAATGCCAGACATTGCAGTTCACACTTCATATCAGGTAAGTTAACCTAAGAGCTTCACTCAGACACATCACTCGGTTTGGCTTACAACAACAAAATAATGGTCAAGTTGTACGCTTATCTAACGCTAGAACACAGAATAATGTAGTTTTAGTCGTTTTAGCTAACTTACCTTAAATTGTGTTACGTTGTCTTGACGACTTGCTAGTCTCGTAAGCTTGGCAAACTCAGGCTAAATGTACTTGTTATATCAGGTAAGTTAACTTTAGAGCTTCACTCAGTCAGACACATCACTTGGTTTGGTTTACAACAACAAAATAATGGTAAAGTTGTACGCTTATCTAACGCTAGAACACAGAATAATGTAGTTTTAGTCGTTTTAGCTAACTTACCTTAAATTGTGTTACGTTGTCTTGACGACTAGCTAGTCTCGTAAGCTTGGCAAACTCAGGCTAAATTTACCTGTTACACTATCGTACTGTAAATAACTAGAATATTGTTTTTTGGACAGGAGAGGTCTCCATGGACTTCAATAGTCCCGACTTTGTACCTTCTGTCTTTTCCTTCGCAACCCAGTGTGAAATAGACAAAGGAGATACAAAACTTGAGAGGTAAATATTGTCACTTTAGCCTTATTTAGTTGCTAACTGGAATCACATTGCATGCATCAAAATGCAGAGAATGTATGGCAAGTGAGGTCAGATAGTTTTTAGATAATTTGTCAGACCAGATTTTTGTAATGTCTGCATTGTCTTGTGAAGCCCTGTTAAACTATGCTATGTAATTTACACTTGACTTGGTTTTGGTAGGCCTACCTGATAACCTCCTATGATCTACCAAGCAACTACACTGTTTTGGACTGACTTGCCTTCATCTCTGTGTATCAGATTTAAGAGGAAAAGAAAAAGGGAAGAAACCATCCACAGACCACCAGATAATGTACAGCGGTCCAAAGAAGCTAGTGATGAGGCTTCTGGAGCTTGCCTGTCCTCAGATGACTGCAGAATCGAGCCTGGTGCTGATCAATGCACTGGTAAGATCTTATAATACCTTAACTAATGTAGGGCAGTCATTATTAGGATGAATCAGGTTTTGTTTATATATTGTTTAATACAGCATAACTGTGTTGTTAATGACATTGATCATTATTCTGTTTAGCACATGCTGTTTGAAAACATCCTTAAAAAATATTGAGAAAAGCTCAACTTGATGGTGACAGTGCTTCTTTTATTAAGTCTTAAGTCTATCACTATCTAATATCTATTTCAGAAGCCACAGTCCCAAAGGTTCTCCAAGATGATCTGAAACACCAGTACAGCCAACTTTCTACAGATTGTGTCAACCTGCGTTTGGAGATCGACAAACTGAAAACTGAGAATGAGGAACTCAAGGCAACACTCATGAATACTCAATTTTCCTTTAGCTCTATCAAGAGTAAAGCAGTGCAGGTTCTGTTTTTCACAGGTCTGACCAGTGTCTTATTTGAGTGTTTGAGTCACAAACTTAAAGACAGTGTAGAGGTTGTGCGTGGCTCTATGAACCTGAAGGATCATCTATTAGTCGTCTTAATGAAACTAAGACTAGGGCTCTGCAACAAGGATATTGCTTTCAGATTTAATGTCACAGAAAGTGACATCTCAAACATTTTGAGAAGTTGGCTCCCTGTTATGTCTGCGACTTTAAAGCCTCTCATAAAGTGGCCAAGCAAGCATGCAGTATTAAAGAATATGCCAAAATGTTTTAAACCTAAATATAAACGTTGCAGGTGCATTATTGACTGTACAGAAATGTATGACCTTCTAGAGCATAATGATGAGATACTAGCAGATCAGGGTTTTACCATCAGAAATGAGCTTGCCACACGTGGTGCCACACTTAGGATCCCTCACTTTACCAAAGGTAAAAAGCAACTCTCTGCTCAAGAAGTAGACTTATCAAGGCGTTTGTCTAATGTGAGAATACACATCGAACGAATAATAGGTAGATGGACATTTTTTTAAATTCTGACAACTATTATTCCACTCACACAGGTTGACCTGTTAGACGATATAGTGATTGTTTGTGGAGCACTAACAAACCTTTGTAAATGTATAGTCCCAAGATAGCTTAATTTAGATTTATTCTGTAAGTAACTGTTTATTGTCATAAACACAATTAATTGCACATTCAAGTGTTAAAATGTAAAATATTAGTACTGTATTAAATCATTTGCTTCGAAGAACATTTCATTCTGACTTGTTTTTTTTTGCACTGTTCACAACACCAATCCACAACATTTCTTCTTACTTTGGCACATGTGTAGTGGAAATGGTTCTTGCACTTTGCACAGTCAATCATCATTCCAAAGTCTGGCCTTTGACAGTGTGAGCAGACTGTAGGTGACTGCATCAGTGGATCCATGCTGCGTGTTAACAGCTCAGGCAAAATACTCTGTTTGAAGAACTCTTCAGCTTTAGGGAGGACTGCTTGTAGCATTTCTTCATCTCTGGTGATGCGGTTGATAGCAACAACTTGCTTTGTCCAAACCACAAAGTCGCAGTACTGGGTGTTGCATACAAACATGTGTAGCTGAACTTGATGGTAGTATTCATGATTCTTCTTTAATTGTAGTAGTACAGCTGCGTTAGGTGCCAGTAGTTTCAATTCCGCAATGTCTTCATCTGTCAGTTCTGAATACACAAAATAAATATTAGATAACTTATTTCATACATCTGCCATTAATAGTTACATGACCCTGATTATAACGTATGTATTTACATTAATTATAAAATATAATGAATACCTGATTGCTATATGTACATGACCTGATCTTGTCTACATTCAGATTGTGCCTACCGTTTACATTATTCTTTCTACGCTTTACTCTGACTGGCTTCAGTTGGGTGTCTATCCTTTTAGCCTTTCTGAAGCTGATCTCGCTCAGTCTGGCTGGTTTCACCTCTCTCTTGGATGTGTGGATCCACATATTTGTCCCTGAAGTACAACACCTCTCCGTCTTTCCCATCCTGACCCACACCTCAACTTTGAACATTAGTGCAGCTGCATGGCTGCAGCATGACCCTAACCTGAACAAAACATTTTTTGTACGTTAGGCTTTACATATAGGCTACGTTAGGCTAAGGTGACCAGACGTCCCCTGTTTCCGGGACAGACCCCGTTTTTCGCTTACAAAGATAAAAACATTACACTGTTTTGCGGGTGTTTACGTGTTTGAACTATAATGTCCCCGGATTTTGTCCTTACGTTAGGCTAACAACGGTTTTAGCTATGATTTCCAGCAAATAAGCAGTTACATTTTGTTACAGTGTTACAGCTAGGCTACAGTGTTACAGTTACAGATTAAATTGGTGACACTGACAATTGGTTAAATAATGAACATTTACAATAGTAAACTTATGTTGGTTTACATACCCAGCCATACAGGTGCAGTTCGCAGTAAGAATACAGTTGTTGGTCTTGTTGACGATAACCCAGGCCTTGTACAATTCTGTCTTCTTTCCCTGTCTTTGGCTAGGCAGAACCTCCGTCTTCAGCACAACGAAGTTTTGAACATTGTAATCATGCCATAGTATGTCTTTGACATGACCGTCACCACACAGAACAAAATTGTAAGCATCCAGATACTTGTACGCTATGGGGCGCCGTTTGTAAAATGTTGCACGTTCTAAAATCCTGCTCAGTTTTGGCACATTTAGCATTATAATACGGGGAAAAAGCACGACAATATTCACATGTCACCTTTTCAAACATTTAGAGAGAAATTGTTGTTTAAGTTGTTGTAAATAAATGTTAATGTTAATGTTAAATGTTATATGTAAATGTTATATATATATATATATATATATATATATGTAAATGATAAATGTAAATATTAAATATAAACTTAAATGTTTAATGTTATATATACATGTTAAATATAAGTGTTAAATGTAAATGTAAAATATAAATACTTAAATGTAAACGTAAATGTTAAATGTATATCTAAATGTTAAATGTCCGAATTATGTTCAGTCTACATTTAAGATTTGGCGCCAGAACATTACAATATTTACGGTAATTCGCTCGTGAAGCAGCGGGTTTTTTGAATGGAGAAAAGCGCGGTCTTTTATTCACGAGATAACGACAAGACAACAAGATGGCAAGTCCAAATGAATTAGATTTAGCTTTAATTATAGAGAAAGCTGTTGCAGCTGGCGTTAGGGCGGCTCTCCAAAACCGACCTACATTGGGAACAAGTGCTGCAACCAACACCACATCCCGCTCCACGAGCGAATTACCGTAAATATTGTAATGTTCAGGCGCCAAATCTTAAATGTAGACTGAACATAATTCGGACATTTAACATTTAGATATACATTTAACATTTACGTTTACATTTAAGTATTTATATTTTACATTTACATTTAACACTTATATTTAACATTTATATATAACATTAAACATTTAAGTTTATATTTAATATTTACGTTTACATTTATCATTTACATATATATATATATATATATATAACATTTACATATAACATTTAACATTAACATTAACATTTATTTACAACAACTTAAACAACAATTTCTCTCTAAATGTTTGAAAAGGTGACATGTGAATATTGTCTTGCTTTTTCCCCCGTATTATAATGCTAAATGTGCCAAAACTGAGCAGGATTTTAGAACGTGCAACATTTTACAAACGGCGCCCCATAGCTATCCCACTGCCCACTAACGTCAATTTGGCTAAATAACAGTGTTTATCACTGGGTGACAGGCTATTGAAATATGTCGAAAACATTTTACTAATTAGATCTAATCAATATTAACTATAATCTGGGTCTGGCTGTAGAATTGTAGGCTATTATTTAAATAATGGGCATAATTGCAGTAGGCTAATATAATTCATTGCATATGCGTTCAACACTGCCTGCACATCGCATTGCGCTTTATGTGCGGTGTCAACGTAAACATAAACATCGGAGTTAAAGTCTCTACTGTCAGTCACGGAGGAAAAGATTTCCAAAGCCTTGATTTTAATGATTTTTCTAGACACTCTATTATGCATACCGCGGACTGAAAAGAGCTGGTTTGATATCCAGCCTAACTTTCTTTCTACATCCACCTGCTAGTCGTAGCCTATTGCATTCGTCTCAGGTCAATGTCAAATTTCTTTGCTGCTTTTTCTCCCGAATGTTCTTCAGCAATCAGCATACACCATCTCTTTGAATTTCATATCAAAGTTACGTAAGTCTACTACTGCTTTATGATCCCTTCTGGAAAAAGTAACCTAGCCAACTAAAACGTTACAGATAAACAACAGTAGGCTATACGATAGGCTACGTGCATTTAGGCTAAACCTTAACAAATTGCCAGACGCGCCTTCATGAACAATAACAAATTCGCCTTGTCGTCCTACGTGGGGAAATGTCTTTTTTTTATTGCAAACAGCCCATGAAATTAGCCAACATTATTATAGGCTATAATATAATATTAACATGAGGAGAACATGTATTTGTGAAATGCATTCAATTAAATTGTGAATTGAATTCAGCCGACGGACTGATGCTGGTAGGCTACAGTAATAGGCTATAGGGTAGCGGGGCAGGAGATGCAGCAGCAGGAAGAGCAGTACTACAGGGAGGATCAGGATGAGTGGCAGGACGAGGTGGAGGTGCCATTACCAGGGTAAGAACCTTATAATTTTACACTCTACTTTATTTTACCCCCGGCTTGTATTCGGGGCCCGGCCTTTATTTGTCCGTATGGACCACGACCCCGGCTGCTATCTGGAGCCCGGCTTCTAATTGAATCCCGGCCATTATTTGAGGATTTACAGTAGCTATACACAGTCTACCTAACAAGACTCCCGCTTAGACACAAGTGAACAAATAGGCTATAAATAGCTGTCCAGCATCATTTATAAAAAATGGGGTATACACAAAAATCAAATAATACACATCATAAGACAAACCCTAAAACACATATCTCATATCTCATTGTGCTGGTATCTGTTTGTTACAGTTGATCTTCAAAATAGCCTCCAATGAATCAACGTTATTTGTCAGTCACTCGTCAGTAGCCTAGCCTAATGATATCGGTACTTGGTGTCCTATCCAATTGAATCTAATTAACAGATCACAAATTAAACAGACAGCGGTACAAACTATTGGAAAAGACGCATCAATCCTCTCACGTTCTCTGCGATATGAGTAGGCTAATCAGGTCAGGTGTGCTTCAAATCTACACGTTTGATGAAGCGAATCACGTTTGAGAAAGAGACTATTTAAATGTGTTTTAGAAGTGTGGTGATTTACTGATTGTTTTCAGATAGCTAGTAACCGTCTCCTGGATGTTACTCACGTCTCGCTGCAATGGCTCTCCCTGTCACTCGAGTAAGTGGTCTAAGGGGTAACTTTTGTTTGCGTAGTGTTAACTGTGATGTACTGTGATGGTATAGCGACAAGAACTCGATGATCTTTTCCAAAGTTTTGTAGAGCTTAACATATTATTATTATTTTTATTATTATTTTTTTTAATCAGCGAGCTCAAATCGCTGTTTTAGGCCCAATCAGGTCCTTAAGGTCAAGGCAGGTGTTTGGCGTTCTTGCCAACCATGCAGTAGCAAGGCCAGCCGTTAAAGTAAGTTATGATTTGAATCAGTTTGTCTCTTTGTTAAAGGCCAGCAGTTAACTCTGATGTAATTCGTGTAGGATGTGAAACAAGCGTCTGTGAAGGGAGAATGTAATCCCACCCAATTTCACAACCAACCTGTCCCCAAGCCTGAAGCAAAGGTGAGGTTTAACTTTTTTTTGTAACCTACCCCAAGCTAACATATAGCTTTGTGGAATTCAATGTTTTATTTTTGAGGAATGAGCCACACGCTCAATATATGCTCCATAATTAGATTGCAACGCTCTGGTCTATGGATGGTGTCAATTGCCACTGCGAATGGATCATGATAAGAGCTTTTCAGTTACTTGTACTCTTACCCACAGGTTTTGTCTGTCCCAGCATGCCCTGTGCCCATGGAGATTGACTGTGTTACATCAGTTGACCTGTGCCAAGCCTTTTCAGATGCTCTGATTGAGGACCTCAAAGATGTGGATGCAAAAGACCATAGCCATCATTTACTTTGCAGTGAATATGTCAAGGACATTTACAAATATCTACAGCAGCTTGAGGTTTGTTTTGTTTAAGGCTAGAGTGGGTTACTATGGTTAGAGGTTTTTGATTCCCTCGGCCGATCTCGAGCTCTTTGACCTCATTCAGTATGCAGTGAACCTTTTTTCTGTTTTTTTTATTAATGTTGATGTCAACCCCTTCCTCCAAATCCTGCAGTCTGCCCAGGCAATCAGGCCAAGATATCTTGATGGCCAGGAAGTAACGGGAAACAATCGTGCCGTCCTTATTAACTGGCTTGTTCAGGTCCATTTCCAATTTCAACTGCTGCTGGAGACCATGTTTATGACCGTGGCAATTATCGACCGCTTCCTTCAGGTAGGATCGGCCCCATTTCTATTTGTCTCTCTGCTTCTGACATTGTTGTTATGTAAACCGTTTTTGCTCCTTTTGCACCTGACAGGACAACCCAGTACCAAAAAAGCAACTCCAACTTGTTGGTGTGACTGCCATGTTAATCGCCTCTAAGTATGAGGAGAGGTATCCCCCTGAGATCACAGATTTTGTGTTTGTGACTGACTCGGCTTACAGTGCCGCTCAAATCAGACAGATGGAGATGGACATCCTGAGGGGCCTCGATTTCAGCTTTGGACGCCCACAGCCCATTCAGTTTCTCAGAAGAGCTTCCAAGATTGGAGAGGTATGTTGTAGGGGGAAGAAAATTGTGTGGTAGTAATTAATCTGCGTAACTTAAGAATGTGTGCGTGTTTGATAGGTCACTGCTGAGCACCACACCCTTGCCAAGTACCTAATGGAGCTCACCATGCTGGACTACGATATGGTCCACTTTCCACCTTCTCAGGTGGCGAGCGCAGCCCTCGCCCTCACACTCAGACTATACAGCTGTGGAGAATGGGTAGGACACATGTACTCCTGGCTGTACCCTTTTAAAAAAACCTTCCTTTTGGAAAGTGACCCTGATGAAGGTGGTTTCCCTGCTCTAGACTCCCACATTGCAACACTATATGGGCTATGCAGAGGACAGCCTTGTTCCTGTCATGAGGCACATTGCCAAGAATGTTGTGGCTGTGAATGAAGGGCTCACAAAGCATTTGGTAAGTAATTGGGGATCTTTGTAATAGTTTTTTAGTGTTTGACCACTGAGGTTTTCAAAGAAGCATGCTTACTGATTGCGGATGCAAGATCTGGTAGCTACTTTATGAAAAGGTGATTTCATCCATTTATATTTTCCTCAAATATAAATATTTTCCGCAAATGGGTAATGGAACCGCTTTTAATATGCAAACACAACTTTTGTTTAAATAATCTATAGCATGTAAAGAGATTGAAGAATGGAAATTCTAGATGGACCACAATGGTATGGGAGCTTTATGCCCAAAGTGTGCCAAGCTGTGTATGTGACATCGAACACATTGTTGACTGCTCTATCAAGTATGAGTCAAGAGTAGGCTTAGTATTATTTTATATTTCATACTTTGTTTTTTACAGGCAGTGAAGCAAAAGTATTCAAGCAACACGAGGATGAGGATTGCCCTAATTCCAAAACTGAAATGTTCTCTTATTAAGGCTCTTGCACAAAGCTGACTTGTGGCTGTCCAAAAAGCACCTTTTTAGTTCTTCCACATGCCTTCACCAGAGATATTTAAGGCCCTGAAGCATTTGGTGAGTTAGTCTAACTGGGCTGTTATTCATTTTGACCTACTCAATCTAGTTGCTTTTGGAGCTGGGTACCTGGTGCTTTTGACCTAAAAGTATCTTCCTTTCCGGCGGCTTTTACAGGTGGTGCACATCCAAGCACTAGCCAGGAGCAGATTGAAATTGCTCTTCATTTTGTTAGTAAGGAATCTTCAAATGCCAACTTTAACATTGCATCATGATATGTTTTAACTTGTGCTCTACACCAAATGCCTTTGCATTTAAATGAATGAATTGTGTACATAGTGTAATATTTTAATAAACCTTTTATATTAAAATGGTTAATTTTATTATCTGTGGTCCCAAGTTCTTTCACAAATGGCAGTTTTGTAACTTCAAAACTGACTGAAAGACATGCCTTGCATGTGTTTTTTTATTATTTTAAAATATATATATATATATATTAGGGATGCACCGATGCATCGGCCGTACATCGGTATTGGCCGATGTTTGCCTCTTTTAATGTTATCGGCCTATCGGTAATAAACTTGACTTTCACCGATTGTACTGGCCGATGTTTATGGCAGGCAGTTTTTAAAGAAAAATATTGTATTATATTTGTTTTAATCTTGAATTTATATGGCAATCCCTAAGGGTTTATGCTTGTGTTTTGTAAGGCTGCATTGCAAGCATTGTTTCATAAATCTGATTGAATTTGTGCTCATTCAAAGTTAAGGGTGATAGGGCTGACATAATTTAACACATTGCTTTTTAGATAATGATTTCATTATTTTCCTGGCACAAAAGCGTGAATGAATAACAACAAAAACGAAATAAACAAATATCGGTATCGGTATCGGCTAGATTGTTGTTTTGAACATCGGTATCGGTATCGGCCAAGAATTTCCATATCGGTGCATCCCTAATATATATATATATATATAAATATTATAAAGGAAATTCCATGAGTTTTTAGTCCAAGGCTGTGTGCCAAAATTGCCATGTAATGAGATCCAATCACTGAGAGCTGCCAGATGTGATGCAGCAGAAGCTTTGTACATTTTGTCAACACCAAATCCCTTTACCTGTTTGTCTCGCATATCAACCTGGTCAGTTCTAGAGCACACAAATGATGGCATGAGCTCAGTGTGAATATGGATAAGAGCAACTCCGTCTTCTCTGAGATAATTTTGTGTGGGGTGAAAGGGGGGTTAATTCATTACAATGTGAATTATCACTGATCTGTCCTGATATGTTTTTTTTTCCCAAACTTTTCATGGCAGGCCCCCCTTTGACAATGATTAAAAAATGTGGTAGATCACTTAGTTGCCCGTATATTTCCAAGACACTATGTAGATAGTATGTTCCTGTCTAGCCTATCCAAATTGGTAAATACCGAAGGTCTTATTTAACTTCTGAATGATTTTAGGGTATATATTCCCAGGGTATACATTGCCCTCCAAAATGATTGGCCCCCATTAGTAAAAATTTGTAAAACGTGATGTGAAAAAATCCTCATGATCTATCATTCAAAAATCTTCACAACAATCGCCCCATTTTAAGCTTCCTGGCAGAGGCTGTAAGATTTTCATTTCATATCTGCCGGTATTTTCTGTCATACCATGTTTACTAACAAGGGCCTATGGAAGATAAACAGCCCCCATCAGCACTTTCATTTTTACAGTATTTGGTCTGACCACTCGGGTCTATAGCCCCCAATATTGTGTTTTGTTTATTTATTTTGTCTGTTTTGTTATGGTTTGTTTATTTATTGTTCTTCTGTATTATGTACCCTCAATCAGGGCATTGCTGCAGAAGAGCTATGTGCTCAGTCAATTCTCCCTGAATAAATAATGATGATATTGTTAGCCTACACCCGAGTATTTTTCGCCCTGAAAACGGAGGTGTTTATAGTAGACCAACAGACTGTAGAGACCAAGGCAGTCTTGACTTGAAGCGTCCGAGGGAGGGCGCAGTAAACCGGCGCTGCGCAGTCTTTACCACGCTCCAAGACGCGCTCACGCAGATGAAAAGCTCCCGTTTAAATAAACAGTCTAGCCTTCTTGGCTATTTAAAGAATACAACTCAGATTAAACGCAGTCTTACGCAGTGCCGATCTCTGATCAATGCCTTTGTTATATTTTTAAATCACAAGAATTTCCAGCAGACCCATTCATTTTTTTTATGGCTGAACGTTTGATTAATCCATTTATTTTTGAATTGCATTCAGATATTATTTTCCCAATGCTTCTAAAGCAAGTTAAGCATACAATTTAACATTTATATTGTATTAATTTATAAACAGACAGAGCGATCTGAAATTTTATGTCGCCGCATTTCGAATGCTGTCTATGTAGCCTATCTGACGTGATTCATAGAATTTTGTTAGGATGCATATGGAACACTGCTATGTCATAGACACGGATGTTCCAGTTTGTTTATTCCAGTGAAATGTGCTCATTTGATGCGAAACCTTTTTAAGTGTCGAAAGCTCAAGACGATCTCTCAACTTTAATTACCTTATTTTGCTGACAGTATGGATGTAATAGGACTGAAAGTGAAGAACCCTAGCCATGTAAGTCTAGTAGGATATAACTAACGTACCTTCATGAAATATTCGGCTTCAAATCAAATTATAACCTTATTAACTGAAATGCCGTTGAAGTCATTGCCCCGCAGCGCTGTACATAGCGAATTAAGGTTAATATCAACGCATTTTGTGCCTATAATGTTCTATTCTACATTGCATTACAGCCTATAATACAGATATCCTAATTACTGAACAACTTTGTTGGTTACTCTGTTGCTATGTTGTGGATTTTGTATTAAAACATTCACATGTGCTGAAACATCACACTAAACTGGTGTCTATTAGGGTCTTCCATCCATTGGTGCCAGTGGGAAGACTCAAATCCTTTCTGCTGAGAGGAAATGCTCAGCCCATCTCCAGACCCGAAAGAGTGAGTCTGTTGAATACTTGAATTCATCCCTACCCAGAAGACATGAATAAAGGGAGATACTCATGGTATAACACTCAATGTAATGTATTTGTTTACACAGAAGGTCATACTGGGGCTGGTGATGCTTCACTGCAGCTGTCCCCATGGTCCCACTTGGGTTCTTTGACACATGAGTCGTTTGCACTCATGGATCAACTCTCTATCATGTGAGTTCCTGTAGATTATTCATTGGCTATATCACTGAAAGACTGTTCTCTTTGACATGCACACTTAAAATGATGCACTATTTGGACAAAAGCGTCTGCTAATTCTGTTACCATGACCATAACCATAAAATGTCATTCTCTTTACAGGCATAGAGAGACCATTGGTAAACTGCTGCAGAGGAAGGTTAGAAACAAACTATGCCAATGAATATAGAGTCCGTAACACATCTATGAAATGTCTAATTGAGATCTAATTGGCCTATAATTTATCTGTTTCTGTTCAGCACCTTACCGTGATCGAGCTGATCCGAAGCTGTGATGGGATCTGCAGCTGGGTGTTGGCAGCCATCAAAGAGGTGATTCTGCCTGCCTTTACCAAGTATGAGGCTGTAGCTCTGCTAAGCAGAAATGCCCAGGAGGGGGTTCCCAGGAAGCCAAAACCCTTTAGCAGGAGACAGCCCAACATCCTGAAGATGGCTGACCTTCTGGCTGCAGAGCACAGTCTGCTGGAGGTGACCCCCAACAGAAAAGTGGATGAGGAGCTTCTGATAGTCGCCGGCAAAATCATCTCCTCTGCTACGAAAGGGGCTCAGTCCATGATGCAAGAGGCTGCTTCCTTCAGGAAGCCTTCTCCCGTTCAACGCATCCTCCGCCTTGAGGTTCAGGGAGCTGCACCTTTGGGGACCAGGAGAGGCGCACTAAGGCCGGAGAGTCCTACTGAGAGCAGCAGGGATGGATGTAGCAGCAGCCCTATCAGTGACACGAGTCTCCTCTTCCTCTCCAGAAGCATTGCAGAGGAAGCGGCCATCACAGCAGACAGCATATATATGGCAGTCCAGCAGGGGCCTACTTACATTTTCCCCAAGGCTTTTAGCTGCCAGGTTTATCAGATGCTCCTTGACACCTATTTGGGGAGAATCTCATCTATCCCAGACTGCAGGACAAAGCCTATTCAGGAGAAAATGGCCACCAACCGAGACCTTCACAAGATCTTCCTCTCTGAAGTGAACCTTAACTTCATAGAGAGGGCTGTGAAGAACTCTCTGGAGCTGTTCCTGGGTCTGCCCCTTACACCTCGCCGTACTAGGAAACTGGATAAAGTTTACGGGTGGATCAATGGAGATGGACAGATGCCGTCTACCAATGGGGCTCTGGAGGAATCCTCTTTCTGGTCCCAGTCCAGCCTGCAGTCCAGTGAACTGGAAGCTCTGGAGGCCCTATCTGCTTTGGTGGTAAACCAGACCCGTAGTCTCACCCGCCCTGTCAGTCACCAGAAGGGTGAGCAGTCCAGTAAAAAAGGGCAAGCTTTTACAGGTTTTATTGTAACATATTTAATGCTTGCTGAACTTCAAAACAACCTTCTTCAAAGAATGTTAATAATTTCCAGTTTCTTCAAGAACAGTATCTTCATATCAACCCCTTTTCTTCACAGGCCCAGCTTCTGTGTCTAAGAGGTCCGACTGTGACCATGTAGAGAACGCTTCCTCTGGTCCTGGGAAAGTGCTCTTGGTCACAACCTCTCAGGTCTCCTCTCATCACAACGTCTCTGACCCATGTGAAGAGAAGTTGACCAAAAGCTCCCAGAATGCCTTACATATGCCGGTGAGCAGTGCCATCACACTGCACATTACTGAGGCTGTGGCGAACTCCTCTCAGCCCGTCCCTGTTTGTCCTGACGAGCAGAACGGGCTCCTTCTCTCTGACCCATGCTCTGAGTTGGGCAAACTGAGGGAAGATGTGAAGAAGCCCTCCTCCCCTAAAGTACCCAGGACCAAACGCTTCCGGCTCTTCTCGTCCAAGGTAATTGTTATCACTTAGCAAGAGACAAATACAAAAAGGAATTTAGATTAATTTGTTTAATCCTATCATCCTATTAACATAAATAGGATAACAGGTCTTCTAGAGACATATAAATACTTATATGATTACTATGAATTTTTGTTCCCTTTTTTCATGTGTTGTATCTGAATATCGAAAGCATTGCCACTCTTGGCCTGGATTTCAAACAAGGCCGGGAAATGTAAAGCAAACTGTTTTCACATACTAAAACCGATGTTTTTGTGGCTCTAACCTTTTTCCTTTAAATATTTGTTCTCCACAGCGCCAAAATACAGTGTCTTCTAACAGCTCCTGCCGTAAGTGTAATTTCATTTAACAAAATGGTTGAAAGCATGACTGTATGTGTTCTTAATTAATGGAAGTAATACAAATGTATTAGTTTCATAAAGAGCTTACCAAAATACTCAACTCAAAAACAATACACAAGATACTTTACAATGAACTAACAGAAGGTCATAAATCAATGAATGGAGACATTCAACTGATCATTTATTCTGTGCATTCTCTACAGATTCTCTGAAGACCAACTCCCAGAGGCCATCTTTCCTCTCCCACATGACTGCAGCTCTCTCTAAGGCCTTCGGCTTCAAGAAGAGACACGGAACGGGACAGAATTAAAGGACAACAATTGGATTAGCTTCTTTATATAATGTCTCTGGAAGCCTGGAAGATTTAGGCTGCTGGCCACAAACCCAGGGAGCAAACCCTACATTTTCAATTTATTTTCCCAACAGATTATTTACATACACTATGACACCTTACTTTCATTAACTTAAGATGAACTCTCTTTTTCAAATCTGAAAAATAAATGGAAAATCTTTGATGCAACAGAATTCAATATTTTGATATTAAGTCCACTCCCATAGTTCTGTTGAACACTGCTTAGTTATTGCTGCTATGATATTTGCACTAAGGCGACCCCTTTGTGCAAACAGTGAAACACTCTTACAAGGCTGTTGTTACCTACAGGGATAGGCTATTCTGTTTGACTCATTAAATCTATGCCAGCAGTGATGTGGGATTGCTCCAGAATCATCTGAACCTTTTTAGGAAGAGCAAAAATAAAATAAAATGAAATACTGCATCTGTCAGGACTATAGTGCTTCACGGTAGCTCCTCATATAGAGAATAAAACTAAAATATATATACTGTATCAAATAACAATATGACTGCACTTATGAAAGCAATTATCCTCCAGGTAGCATTGCAAGATTAGTCCAGTGTTCCACAAAAATATGAGTATATTTTGGGACAAAATGGTGGTTCAGATTTATATGTGTGTTCATCTGTGAATATTACCTGTGTGTGTGTGTGTGTGTGTGTGTGTGTGTGTGTGTGTGTGTGTGTGTGTGTGTGTGTGTGTGTGTGTGTGTGTGTGTGTGTGTGTGTGTGTGTGTGTGTGTGTGTGCGCGCGCGCACACACACATATAGGCTTGACAAAAGACAGAGACACTAGTCACAACCTGCTTCCCATTTGCTCAATTTCTCCTCGTCGGTTGTTGCTTGTTCTCTGCTTGGGGCTCATGATCACTGCCATATGCTTAAGAGGTCACCACAGCGTAGAGGTCACAGGGTCAGGGCTATATCAGCAACTTTGAGCTTCACATTGCACAATTACAGAATTGATCTCACATGGAACTTATATTGGCCTAACAAAATCGGAATGGTTTGTTTGTTTGAAGTATCAGATTTTTGAATTTTGACCAAAGGCTTATAGAATTTGAAACCGTGCAACATGCTAAACGGGAGAAGGAGAGCCACAACTTTATGTGAAGTGCCATTTTATGGCCACAAGGGGGCCTCGGCGATCTGTTACAGAGGCTAGGCCATGACCTTAACAACTGACGTCAAAACAGTTCTCTTTTCGGCTAGTCACTAGTCTGAGAAATTGATTAACAGGAGATCAGTTAAGGTTTCTTTAAAAGTGAACATGATTAATAATGTTATGATGCCCTTAAATGGCTTCTCAGAATTACTCATACATTACCTCAACAAACTGTTTTGTAGTAAGGAAGTGAAAGCAGGTCAAAGAGCCTTCATGGAAAACTTCATAATTAATCACCTGAAGTTATAAAATTATAATTATCATCATTAATTTGATTTAAAATATAAAAAGGTCTTGTTCCCATGGAGTTTTCTGGGCTTTCAATCTTCTGGGAAGTGATAACAGAGGTTAGTTGTGTTGCAATCATGATTTGTCCAACTCCTCTGGAATTATGTGAAAGAATGTCTAAAGATCTTATAAATATTTATAACATTAAAGTTCAATTGGTGGTGACAACCAAGAGTGTCTTGGAGAAGGAGTCAGTGGCGTTGCCCTGACTACAGACATGATACAGCCAAGGTGGCTTTGAGACAGAAACAGTTTACAAAATGGTCCAACATGCTAATACTGATTGAGTAAGTCCAGATGCTTAAAAGAGAATTACAGCTGCTGGAAAGTCATTTTTAAGTCATTAATAAGTTTGAAAATGCGGTTACTGGGGCTAGAAACATGGATCTTCTCACCACATGACACAACACTTCCCATTATTCAAGTAGAATAATAATAAATAACAAATAAAGAAGCTTTATGATTATATGTTCATATTTCCCTTCATCGAATAAAAAGAACTAGGGAAGACGATGGAATGGATAGACATGATAGCAAAGGATAGGGAGAGGTGGTGTTGGCCCTACACACCATATAGGTGCAAAGGATGTTTTCCCTTCATCCCCAATTTCATGTTTGATCTGTGAAATATGAAATCACGTTTGTTAATTCTGTCTCTGAATGGGATAAATTCATACTTACTGCTACATGACTGAGACACAGCCATTAGTCTTGTGGCTCCAATGCTCCTCTGTAATGACTCTCTGTGCTCCAGCCTGTACAGTGGCCTTGTACTGTTAAGTATTTCCTCTTATCAGTGACCCTCCTTAACAGGCTGGGAAAAGCTGGGGAAAGCAAAGTAAACATTCTGGTTTGAAGGAATTCATATGCTTCAGCCATGGCACAGTGAGGCTAAGGAGGTGGTGATAGTATTCAGCATTGTGTGACGTACCTTTACTTCAGCCGTAACAATTTAGAGCAAAGCCAGGCATCCAAAACTTCCTACATGCTCAGACAAATTTCCTGTCATTCTGCCATGTTTACCACAGAACTACTTTTGCAACCAGTTACATTCATTCATTCATTCATTCATCATTACAAGTTTTTATGCCTTTCCTCTGTTGTGCCCTGCACGATTTTATTTGCACTGAAAACTCTGAAAATAGGGTAGGGGGAATGAATTGGATGTTGCCTTATACTGTATGTCAGATGTGGGTCTTGTGATTCTTCCGGCAGGCCAAATGGTGATCTCAGCTATGACTTCAGGGTTTGTCACTGTGTTGTGAATGAAGGACTGTGTCAAATTCATGCGTGGTTAAATTCACAATGAAACATGACTCATCATATCCTTGACCAACATGTGACAGATGTGGTGATCTGCATATCAACCATCCACCCCTACCTTTAAGTTACTGCCTCAGGTGGCCACACTTGCTCCTTTAATCATCACTCACTCTTGGATGTCGCAATATGGACTCTTTTTTTGCCGAGGTTGAGCGGATATGGCATAGCATTCCCATTTCACACTTGTGCTAAAATAAGTCAGGATTCGTTTCAGCCGTCGGTTCTCTGGCCGGGGACTACTTCTGAGGCAGAGGTCGTTCCAGCCGTCGGTTCTCCGGCCGGGGACTACTTCTGAGGCAGAGGTCGTTCCAGCCGTCGGTTCTCAGGCCAGGGACTACTTCTGAGGCAGAGGCTGCGCGGAGGCAGGGGGGAGGAGGCGGCGTGGGCAGGAAGTGAGGTATATCCATTATCTGCTGGCGTGTGGGAACTCATGGCCCAGGGGCGGCGTGCTGATTAAATTAGAGACGAGGTGCGCAAACCGAGGAGCGTTCACACACACACACACACACACACACACTCACACACCCACTCACACAAGCACACACACACACACAGCCATCCATCCCGCCCCAGAGTTCTGCTAGAATGATTGTGTGCGCGCAAACATCTGTATGCACTCCCGCCATAGGAAGCCCAAAGTATGGCGATCACATCTGTAGGCCTTAAAAGAGAAGGAGAGGGAGAGAGGGAGGGACGGAAGGGACCAACTGCAGCTGGAAGATTCTGGAATCCTAGAGCATGGAATGGCGTGCTGGGTCCCTGAGCTGTTGGACAGGAGCGGAGGTTGAGCGTCTCAGGGGACAGGTGCATAATGTTTGCCACTGTCCCACCTCTTGGCTAAATGGGTGGGCTCTGGTTTTTGACAAATTCAATGGATATTAGCAGAGACTCCTTCTGCAGACCCAGCTGCATTGTTTCCCAGTGTAGTCAGACAGGACAAATCTCTTCCTAAAATCAAACCGGGACTTTTTCTCCACACCCTTCACCTCCTTTCTTTTTTTGGGTGGAGTGTTATTGGGACGTGATTTATTAGAGACGGCGGGCCAGGTGTAATCCAACCTCGTCTGAGCGACTATCTCAACAGTTTGGGTCACATCCAGCCAAATCAGGGCTTTCCACCGCAGGTTTTGATCAAGTCCCATCGGACTATGATTGCAGACATGCTTATGCGCTGAGTTAGGCTGTTTTGAATGGGAGTGTTTTCACATAAAAAATACTCTGACAGAGGAGTCTTCACCTCTTCTCAGTGAAAACGGTTCCATGTGGCGCACTATTTCCAAGGCACATTTATTTCTTTAACGACTACAAGGCCAAAAAGAAGGCAGGCTTCCACTTTATGCACAAATGTTTGGGATGTGGTTGCTGGGTTTGCGATTGAC
>NC_137920.1:35236848-35249348 GCF_963457725.1 Sprattus sprattus
TAGTTAAACACCAACCCATGGGATGGTTTTTCAATGCACAAGAAAGATCCATGAACTAATTTATTGAGAATGTGTTATCTGTCACATTAAGTTTTAGAGAAACTGTTGCAAATGATTAAATACTCCAATGACTCCAAGGGCTAGAGACAAGCATTTGCGGTTGCTTAGTTTGATAGATAGATAGATCGATACTTTATTAAACCCGAGGGAAATTTAGGACAATTTAGTTTGTGTGGAAAAAAAACAATCATGATGTCAGATTGTCACCGCAGGAGGTTTTATTTGTCAGGATTAGATGATGTAGGATAGTCAGGGGAGAGTCCTTTTACTTGTTAAATTTAGGGGGAAAATGACAATGATATTCTTAAATGAGTTCTCTAAAATAATGATGAATCTATCAAATTAGGATACATTTCTCTCACACGTTACCCTAAAACATTTGTGCATTAATCAGGCAATGGGTATTGTAGTCATTGCAATTTTATATAAATAAACACATTATTTTTAAACACATAAACACACATATTTTTTGAAGTAGAGCGCGCCTATCCCTACTAATATAAATAAACACATACATGTGTAAGACTATTGTGGATTCACATTGTATTCAAAAATACACACAAATGAGAACTTATTTTAATGTTCAGTCTATTTTGTGTGAAAGTTGGACTGCTAATTAAAAAGGTCTATAGCGCCTGAAAGCCAGACGGCTGCTGCTGATATAGAATAAACTGAAGTTTTAACAACACGACATTCATCACATTAAAAAAACAAAAACAAAGCAAACAACAGTTCCCTGTTCAGTAGTCTGACTTGACCTACTGGTATGTTGTTGCGGTGGTCCTTCTCTGGACGCCCCCTCTCCCTGCCTCCCCTCCCCAGGATGAGCTCACCCACTGTGGGGCCTGTGGCCTCCGACACGTGGCTGGAAAGGATGAGCTGAGTTGGGAGTTATTTCAGACGCAGAGGAGGACAGGGAGGATTTGTGCCATCGGTGACTTTATAGGAGGGAGGAGAAGTGGGCGTTTGAGAATATATGTAAAACACCTGGACAAGTGTGTGTGTGTGTGTGTGTGTGTGTGTGTGTGTGTGTGTGTGTGTGTGTGTGTGTGTGTGTGTGTGTGTGTTTGTGTGAGTGTGAGTGTGTGTGAGAGAGAGAGAGATAGAGAGCGAGAGAGAGAGTGTGTGTTGGCTGGACTGTGTGTGTGCATTTGTGTGTCTGGATAAAGTCATTACTGTAAGTGTTTGTGTAAGTCTTTGCATGCTTTTGCTTACAGTATGTTATATTTGGGTGTGTTGTTTATGTGCTGTATATAACTGTGTGTGTCTGTATGCACATACTTGTCTTTTTGTTAACATTCTCCGAGGTATTGTTTGCCTTTTTATGTTTGTTGCTCCTTTGACTGTGTCTTTGAGTGTGAGCATGTGTGCGTGTGCATGTGTGCGTGTGCATGTGTGTGTGTGTGTGTGTGTTTGTGTGTGTGAGATGGTGGGGGGTATGTGTATATGTTTATATGTGTATATGTTTCCTTTGAGTAGTTTCCGAAAGGAGAGCAGAGAAATTTGTTTGGAGTGGGCAGGGAATGGGGGAACAGTTAAGTAAATCTGCTACATATTTTCATGTCTCTCTCTCTCTCTCTTTCTCTCTCTGTCTCACTCTCACTCTCTCCCTCTCCCTCTCCCTCTCCCTCTCCCTCTCTCTCTCTCTCTCTCTCTCTCTCTCTCTCTCTCTCTCTCTCTCTCTCTCTCTCTCTCTCTCTCTCTCTGTGTCTCTATGAGAGAGGAGTCCAGAGAGAGAGGGCTGAGCTGAGATTGGGCCACAGTCCTGCTGATTACGACATCAGTCTGCACGGCCCTCAGGGGGGAGATATCAAATTAATGACAGGCAAACCGTGAATGTGCAAAGAGTGTGTGTGTGTGTGTGTGCGTGTGTGTGTGTGTGTGTGTGTGTGTGTGCGCGTGTGTGTGTGTGTGTGTGTGTGTGTGTGTGTATGTGTGTGAGTGTGTGTGTGTGTGTGACAGAGAGACAGAGAGAGAGAGAGAGATAGATAGAGAGAGAGAGAGACACACACACAAAGTGAGAGTGAGAGTGACAGAGATGGAGTGAGAGAGAGATGTAACCACAGAGGTCACGCATAAAAGCCGAAACGAGGTCAGAAGGGTCAGAAAGTGGACTGAAAGTCAAGTGTGCCAAAATGCTACTCAAAGACTCGGGGAAGATGAGAGGGAAGTGGAGGAAGAAGTGCATGCCTGGCACAGTGGGGGTTATTGTTCCCTTGTGTTGAGACAGCTGCTGCACTGCTTCTCTCTCCCTCCGTCTGTCCGTCCGCTCGAGCACCGGGCACACACTGCACCCACAGAAACTGACGATGAGAGAGAGAGAGAGGGAGAGAGAGAGAGGTAGGGGGGAGGGAGGGGGGAGGGAGGTAGAGAGAGAGAGACAGAGATGGGTTCTGAGAGTCATCTGTTGCTTAGAGCCTGCATTTTTCCACTGTGACAGACAGCGAGACAGAGAATGATGCAGGAAGAGCACACACACAGACAGTGTATTTGATATGTTCACAGAGACCATCATGTTTGGTTTGGTGACACACACTAACCCACACTCTGACACATTGAGAACACGCATACTGAAGCTTTTGATGCAAAAATCCACTTCTGTGTGCGATCTGTCCATAAAACCATCACACTCTGGGCTGGGGGGGGGAGGAGAGGCAGGCTTGAGCCGTAGATGCTGTGGGAGTCTGTGGGAGAAGTGAGGAGGGCCAAGGCCACCATGACACCATGCAGATACGAGCTGGACAGTATCTACAGTAAACCACCACAACCAACATGAGCTCACTCTCCCTCCCCCTGAGCCAGGACCTCAGAACCACACAGCGGAGGAACACGACCAGCGCAAAGCACTCAAGTGGCGTGTTTTTCAGTCTGACAGACACACACAGAGCGAGGCAAGGACACGTGCACACACACACACACACACACACACACACACACACACACACACACACACACACACACACACACACACACAAACACACACACACAAAAGCATTCACATGCACGTGCATACACAAGCACACACACACGTACGCACACTCACAAGCATACACGTGCACGTGCATACACACACACACACACCCACACACACATGCAGACATACACAGAGACCCAGACAGACTCTTTGACACTGGAAATGTTCAGACTGTCTCCCTTTCTAATTGTGTATTTTTTCAGGAAACGGTCCAGTCACCTTCCGCAACCTCTACGGCCCTTCTCTGGGCCGAAATAGTGTGCAGAAGGCAGCGCCTCGGCCCATTTAGAAAAAGAAGAGAGAAGAGGAGAGAAGAGGAGAGAAGAGAAGAAGAGAGAAGCCCACATGTGCTGACAAAGCAAAGCAACCTCCTGGAAAACAGGCAGGACCCACTCAAGAAAGATGGAGATTAAGATGGAGAACCACAGGTCGGGATTATTGAGTTCAAACCCATCCATTGTGCCTTACATTAAGTCCTTATAAGGATGTAAATGGATTGAGAGCGGTTTTGAATGCATTTAGTCACCCTTGAACCAACTCAACTTTACCAACTCAATATTTCTCAATGGGCGAGTATCTAAAAGCTATAAATGATCGCTACAGAAAAACAATTATTCACAACTATTAGGAAAACATTGACGGAAGGTTTGTCTTGCTATCATTTTATAGCAGGTTGTAGCCTATTACACTAGAAGTTAGTTTTTGTTGTTTTTGTTTGTTTTTGCAAAGCAACTCAGCTCAGAGGTGTTGCAGCTCTTCAGCACCTCCGCTGGCCTGAGTCACAGCACTGGTTTGCCAACTAATAGAATAGAATAGATAATAGAATAGAAAAGCTTTTATTGTCATTGTATTCGCATACAACGAAATTTGGAGTGCTGCTCCTGTTGGTCAAGGGATGATGCAGATAGAAAGGTAGCTCATTGTTTTCTTAGATTCATGAATTCTCACTATAAAATATTACATGACAAGGCAGCGGATGGCACTTTAAAAAAAAAAACTTGCTATGTTCTAACATGAGTTCCCGTCACTTTTATTAGATATATGGATTCTCCATAGTTGTTAATTTGTTCCCAAATACTATAATTATTTCACTTTAGGTGGGTGAAAAGTAATGGAATGTCTCAGACAGCTGGCAGAGGTCCCATTCAATGTCTACTGGGATGCTGCAGAAGTGTCTCAACACATCCACTTGTCAGAAATAAGGTTGCTACTGTGTTCTCTAGAACTCACAAGATTTAATACTTGCCTCATAAAAGAAATGCTCTCAGGGGACTTTCAGACACCTAGCTAGTATTCCAGTTTTGTTTGGAATTGTTGCCAGCTTTTCAAAAAAGCCTTACAGAAATAAGAACGTTGTTAAATTCATAATTAAATCATTTCAACGCACAAGTTAAAACTTTATGAAATGGCCACCACACCCTTTTGGTCTTTTGTGATTAGATACTAAAGGCAATGCACAGATCCATCAAGACCTCTGTTATGTGACATTTACGGACTACAACTAAGTATACAGAACGTTATTTTGGAAGTATTTTGCAGTTTGGAAAGAACACCAATAAGTGTAATGGCAAACTTGAGGCATCCTGGAAATGAATGTTTCTTTTCTGTCCTCTTCAGTGAGGGACCCATCATGATGGATGTGAGAGGAGAGGAGAGGAGAGGAGAGGAGAAGAGAGGAGAGGGGAGGAGAGGAAAGGAGAGGAGAGGAGAGGAGAGGAGAGGAGAGGAGAGGAGAGGAGAGGAGAGGAGAGGGGGGTTGTGGTGGGAGTCTGTCACTGGGACGGGGGTGGGGTGGGCTGGGATGCAGTGTGGGTTCCTCAGCTTTGCGGGGATGGACTTGCGCATTCCCAGGATAAACAGGCATCATCTCCACCAAGCCTCCGCTCCGCACCCCTGCTCGAAAGACACACACTCTCCGTCCTTACTCTCTCATTACGGCCACCTCAAACCAGAGAGAGCGAGAAAGAGAAGAGCTAGAGTTCAGCATGGGGACGAAGGGAAGAGGGGAGGAGAGGGAGAGAGAGAGAAAGCGAGATAGAGAGAGTGGGAACAGAGATGAAGGAGGTATGAAAAAAAGGATTGGAAGGAAAGTTTAGCGATCAGTGTGTGTGTGGGTGTGTTAATGTTTGTGTGTACGTGAGGTTTACATGCGTTATGGATGAGAAATTCTGTGTGTGAGCGGAAAGTTGCTGAGCGAAGGGAATATAAGGCGGGAGGACTAGTGGAAACAGAGGAAGAGAGACATTTATCCCACGTTTATACAAAGTGACTACGGTACAGGGAGGGGTACATGATTCATAGGTTTATGTATTCCCCAAGATCTCAACACTACTTTACGACACAGATCCACATAGGTTCAGTTGGACGACAAGTGGTTGACGCAGTTGGCTGAGAGCCATCATCAATGTGAAAGCGCCGCTCCGAACATCTTGCAATCAGCGTTCCTACGCCAGTTAGGGATTTTTTTTTTCAAACGTTTTGCAGTATGGCGGTATTTTTAGTGTAGCGCCCAGGATCAACCTTTCAGGGGCTCCGTGGCCTCTCTCCCTGTTCCTTTTATATCAAAGTGATTTAAGTCTGAAATTTATTTAAACAGAAGATCTAAAAGCCTGATTGGTGCATTTGTTAAGAGATGGTGTGTCCCTGTGGGCCCTGATAGCTAATGGCGGCCTAGTCAGGTTCATTACTCAGAGATCAAATTTTATCGAGTTCAAAACAAAGCCATCTGCCTTCATTTATGCTGCATCTAATTTGGGGATAAAAGCATTCGCTAAACAACCCAATGTGGCTGGATGACAGGGTGATTGTTTTATATTCCTTATCTCTCAGACTTGTTGTCTCTCAGCGTCATGTTGAGTCAGGATGTGAGTTTACTCAAGAGGGGGCGATGAGGGTGGAGGATGACGGGGATGGGGTGGGGGTTTCGGGGCGGAAAGGGCACTTGAGGACAGATTGGAGACACCACTCTCTAATTGGAACTTGCTGTTTGGCTTTTCAGATGCCAATGCAGTTGTGTGATGCATCCATCTCAGTGTGCTATACACACACACACTCATCTGGCGTCCATATTGTGTGCAGTACCTGACAGAAGAAATTGTGCGTGGGGGATGAAAAACAAGAAGAGAACTGTTCACGAGGACGGCTTAGGGGAGTTTTATGAGCTGGGGGATAAGTATGTGTTAGTGTGATTAGCGTGCTTCTAGTTTTAGTGCTTTGCCGTTCTTCACTTCTGCAACTGCAGGATGCAGTAATGAGAGGGGGAGGGGGGGCAGTCATTGAAGCCCTCACGTGGGTCCATACCACAATACATACTTAGAAAACCAACAACAGAACGACGCTGACCAAACTGATATAAGGCCTTCGAGCATATGAGGTTTTGGGTGCTGAGTCTGAACTAGCTCTTGAATGAAAAACCTGTTTTCTATTTGCTTTGATTGCCTTGCCAGCATAATCTAAATTTAGATTTTAAATGTTCAAGCTGGCAAAAAATACATTAAAACTCTTGTGGCTCCTTATAAAGCCTTAATATTGCTGAAGAGAGCGTTATTTTTTGCTTGTGGTCATTATATTACTCTGGCCTTGTTTTGTTTACCAAAGGTGTCGGGTCATGACCTCCCACCTCCCGGTCTCCGTCTCATTTTCAAGACTTAAAAAGGATTCAAACGGACGTTGGCGTAGTGACAGCGTGTTAAAAAGGTGTCAATGCTGACACCTCGTCTCCGGATATGGCACTTTGCGTCATAAAGCGTCAGTGGCCCCCTGGTGTTAATGCTTCTAAAGCAGCAGCTTTTTCTCTCTGGTAACAAGAGACATGCCACTGATGGACAGAGCGAGAGAAAGAGAGAGAGAGAGAGAGAGAGAGAAGAGAGAATAAGGAAAAATATGCCAAGTAAGGCAATGTGGAAAATCAACGCAGCCCTGCATCTGATCGGAATCAGCCCAGATTCACCTCATTTGTCTATTTTTCCCCCTTCTCTTCGTCTTTTGAATCACTCTTCATCCCTTAGGTCTGTTACTGTGAAAGTATAAATAGAACACGGGGAGGACAGGAAATAAAGCGGAGCGTGGGTCGTGGGGTCCTGAACACGATGCCAGCTGCTGAAAGCCAACACCGGTGAGAAAGCGCCGCTCCGAGCGTCTTGCAACCACCGTTCCTACGTCAGTAAGGCACATTTTATTTTTTAAATGTTTGCAGAATGGCGGTATTTTTAGTGTAGCGCCCAAGATAAACCTTTCAGGGGCTCCGTAGCCTCTCACCCTGTTCCTATCCCTCCAACCCCCCAACCCCAAGGCCCTCGCTCCAACTCCCCCACCCCAAGGCCCTCGCTCCAACTCCCCCACCCCAAAAAAAGGTTCAGTCCAACAGTAACAAGAAAGCCCCCCCACCCTCTGAGTAGCCGTTCGCTTCTCCACATGCTTCTCAGCAGCCACATCACGCCTAACCATTGGATATCCCCAGGACTTCACCCCCACGCATGCTAATCATATCTCATCCATCCATGTCTCTCCTTCGTGCGAATTGCTCAATTTTGGTCCTCACTCACTCGGTCCTGGGAGGATGGAAACAGGAGTCGGTTTCCTGACCGCTCCGTGAAACAGGGCCAAACTTCTACTTGGATTCGGACAAAGAGCTCCTCAGTTCTCTGGTCAGTGCTGTCTTTTAATTATTAATCAAATCAAAACAACCTGTGGAGAACTAGCAGCTGCAGCTCCTCATCGTGCTCAGGTAAATCTCAAGAGACGCCGAGTCTAAGAAAGAGTTATTGTTCACACGTTTTCTAATTTTGTGTCTCAAATGAAGTCCCTTGCACCAACATTGCGATGTGTTCTTATGGAAAATGTCAGCAAAAGCCTAAGTCAACAAGTCCCACATCACAACTGTTTTGTCCCTGCTCAGAACTCGTTCCCTTGGAGACGAACACACGACCCTGCCTCTGTGGCCCCAGCTACTGCTTGTGTCTCTGGTGAACTCCTGGAGGAGACTCGGCCCTGCCCCAGTAAACACACAAACGCATCCACAGATTATATTAAATAACGGAAGCCACCAGCTCATTTGCGGACTATCACTTATGCAAATAAATGATGGCTCGCAGCCTTTTTCACCTAAGGCAACACGCTTTTCCAAGGATGTCCCACATGCAAATCCAAAACCAACACACTATAAACACACACTAATTATCCGACGTAAATAAAGCACTGTATCTAAACAATACTATCTTTGTAAAAACCACATACTATAAATCACAGAATCCAATGGATCTCGCTCTCCCTGTCAGTCACTGGGGGGAATCTTTCTTTGTCCTACACGTCTTTCTCCACAGTGCAAGTAAAGCCTCCAGTGTTATTACATGTTACGCCCCTTCTCTGACATGACACAGACCATAACCCCACTTCAGAGCCTGCCTCTGGCTTCCTGTTCACTGGTGTCCCACCATGTGGTTAATCTTAGTAGTCAAGTCATAAAGTTAAGTTGCATGTATTGGAATCCGGTTAACTGATTGTCATTGTTCTCGGTTTCTTGGCCTTGTTGGTGAATGAAACCACATATGACATTGGTTGGGAAAGTGAAATGACTTCAGTGAATGACTGGGCCACATCCTTCTGATGTGGGTTGGCAGATGTACTGTATATCCACAATGCGTTTGTGGATGCTTTTGAAAGTTTTAATATCAGTCTAAATTTCAGATATATTTGGCACAACGTGTGTACCTGGGCCACTTGTGATTTGCATTTAACAATGTGACCGCAGACTGTGGCAGTTTTCGGAAGGCCATGTCTCATACGTCATTCATTTCTCTTTAACTTACAGGGCATTTAGATTTTTCAGCCGTTAACAAGTGCCAGGTCAGTCATTCTGGGAAGTGGTTTGTCGGCTAATAATGCATGACACAACTGGTTAGCTCCTCCAACCATATATCCTTGCGAGGGATTTCAGTTGTGACTAATCACCAGCAGCAGTTAAAACCGGAAGTAGAGCAGTCGTCGGAGTTCACACAGGGGTCAGAGTGAATAAAGCATTCTGCACACCTCAGTCATAGAATGATCTACCTTTGTTCTATCATGCCAACTATCTCCTCTTAATGGTTGTGGTTTGGTACTTACAAAGCCATGATTGAGCAGGTCTGCCACTCAGGGCGAACTTGATAGCCCTGTCTTGTAAATGTTTGTGTGGGAGTGTTTACGCCCGAGAGACGTCGCTGAGTTCTGGGAGCGCTCGGTGAGCATCTCCAAATCTCCATCCCCCTCTCGACTCTCTGGTCCCCAGTTCCCCTCTCTTTCCCCTCTTCCCGCTTCTCCTCTTAGCACATCCCTCCATCGCTCTCTCTCGCTCTCTCTGGCTTCCATCCAGGAGGGCCGTGGGAAGATTAAAAAAAAAAAAAAAACTGCAACTGAAAACAACAGGGGGGAAAAAAAGTCCTTCTGGATAAGCCATTCATGCTAAATTTAACCATACTGGAGTAAATGGTCAAAGGGGGACCTGGACCTAACTCCCCCCACACCCCTTTTACGCCCTTGGGGGTCAGCAAGACGCACCCTCCCCTACTTTTCACATTACCAAACTTTCACTGTATTTTATTTTTAGAATCGAGTGCATGGGACTCAAAGACAGTTGAACATATCGCACATAAACATAAAAGTATCAAGGGATAAAATTAGCCAAATGATGATACACATATGGGAAGGCCATATGTGTGAACTTGTTTGACGTCACAATGCTGATACGGGAATCCCAGTTGCTTTCTTTTTGATTGTGGATAGAGGAAACAGAACCACACATCACATTTGTTTGTGAAAACTTGAACTAGGTTCAAGACAGCAGTGAATCATAAAGTTCAAAAAGGTAAAAAAGCTAAAGTTTAGTTGTATCTGTTTCACACTAGAGAAGGAGAATCAACATCAGACATCAAGGGTGATTACTACATACAGTATATTAAAACAATCATGGTTCCTATGTCTAATACGGATCATCCTGAAATAGTGGCTTGGTTTGATCAGTGTTAATACAATACAATGGCTTTGAGCTTTGCAGCTCCAGACCTTGAATGTAGAGGTCTCAGCTGACCTCTCTCATGACGGTTTTCAGGTCTGCAGAAACGTTTGCGCTCAGTTCCTAAAAGCACACTGAAATGGCAGCCAAGTTCTCTGGATGGCTGTCAATTATTTAGTCATATCTGAGGTGTGTCAAATTCCTCAGTTGGCCATCTGAACTATGAATATATATTTTTCCTTTCTTCCTTCCTTCCTTCTTTCTTTCTTTCTTTCTTCCTCCTTTCTTGATACTGCAATTTGATTGAATTGTCAGAGACAGTGCCTCAGATTTGAGTGTCATCTTAAAAAGAAACTAGAGTCAGAAGGTTATGTAAACTGAAATTGTATAGCAAGCCCACACCAGTAAATGCTGACACTCAATACTCTGTTTTCAATATCTGTTTTCTTGTATTATTTCCTTGTCACATGATTTAAAAATGTCCGTTGAATGGCACAGACTGTCTGTACAGGACCATTTGTTCAGATCAAGCCGTCCATGTACTTGACAAATAAAGACCGGCCCTTAAATCACAGCTACTCCGGTTCTCTTTGTTGCCACAGCTGCACAGAGAGAACTCAGACGGGTCAGAACTTCCAGAGCGTGATGTCATCTTAAATGGCCAAGTAATCAGCGATGATAGAGTGAGCGGAAAAGAGCGGGAGAGTGAAGGAAAGCAGAAAAGTGAAATTAAATTTGTGTGTGTGTCGGGGGTGGGGTGGTGGGGAGTGTTGGGGAGTTGAGGTACTGAAATGTGGAAGGTAGAGGGAGGAGAGACAGAGGGAGAGAGATATGTGGGTTGAGGAGTTGAGGGGGAAAACCAGCGTTGCTGTTTCCAATTACGAGCAGGAGTGGGCGAGAGAGGAAATGAGAGAATGAAACGCTCAGTTTGCCCACAGATTCCTCTCTCTCTCTTCTCTCTCTCTTTCTCCCTCTCTCTCTTTCTCCCTCACTCTCTCTCTTTCTCTCTCTCTCTCTCTCTCTCTCTCTCGCTCTGTTCCCCCAAAGCTATTTCTTCATTCCTCCTCTACCCCACAATCCCTCCTGCACACCAGGAGGAGACAAGATGGATGAAGGAGTGGGTCAGGTCGGAGAAAATAAGACGACCGCGTTTAAGTCGCATCCAAGTTAAACGGAAAGAAGGGAGAGAAAAATTCATATGAGGAGAAGGAGAAGGGTGGAGAGAGGAGAAAAAAAGAATGGAGAAAAGATACAGGATGGTGAAAAGAGAAGACGTTAGAAGAAACCAAATATGAGGAGAGTGGTAAGAACAGGAATACAATAGAGACTTGACTCTGGAACTTGGCAGCCTAGACTGTGTCAGACACTCCATACTTTGGCAAGAGTGCCCGAGCCTTCCGAGAGTTGCCATTGGCTGCGTGGAGTTGACACAGTGGTTGCCTCAGCAGGGCAGCTAGAGGTAGACTCGGGGGGGGGGGAGGTTCGGTCTGAAAGTGGTGCATGCTGGGAGGTGTGAGCGAGTGGTCTTCTGAGGCCAGAAGCCAGACAGCCATTGAAAGAGGAGTCACACACACTCTCTCTGTCTCTTTCCACAGGGACACACTCAAAGACATACACACAGACAGACACACACAGACAGACACACACACACACATACACGCACACACACTCTCTCTCTCTGTCTCTTTCCACAGGGAGACACTGAAAGACACACACACAAAGTCATTCTCTTGCCGTCTGTCTCTCATTCTCTGAGTCTCCTTCTCGTTCGCTAACACACGCCAACACACACAGAAACTAAAAATGCCTTGGATCTGCCTGTACTCTGAGACTTCCAAACACATACCATCCACCCACACACCTCCTCATACACTTGGCCTGACCGCACATACACACACACACACACACACACACACACACACACACACACATAAAAACATTGTCCACATCATCACATCACTCCTCCGCCACCACTACCTATAGTCATCCATAAACACACACTCACTCTGAGTGCTGTGGCCTCTTCTGCACCCCACCTCTCTCTCTCTCTCTCTCTCTCTCTCTCTCTCTCTCTCTCCCTCTCTCCCTCTCCTCCTCTCTCTCTCTCTCTCTCTCTCTCTCTCTCTCTCTCTCTCCCTCTCTCCCTCTCCTCCTCTCTCTCTCTCTCTCTCTCTCTCTCTCTCTCTCTCTCTCTCTCTTTCTCTCTCTCTCTCTCTCCCCGGCTCCTCATCTGGAACAATATTGACCCTGGGCGTCCCGCCTGCCTGATGGATGAGTGTAGACAGGACTGAGGGGGTTTCCACCCAGCCAGCGCACCTACGCCCCTGACCGACCGCTGCCCTGACGCCAGCGCCAGGAGGAGGGACAACCTGATGAAGGAGACTATCCACATCACACACACACAAACACACACACACACACACACACACACACACACACACACACACACACACACACACACACACACACACACACACA
>NC_137920.1:35254348-35289348 GCF_963457725.1 Sprattus sprattus
GATTATGTGGGGAGGGTTTTGTAACAGTTGTACATTGTGCTCTATGTCTGAAATATAGAAATAACGTCACTAAGCCAATGTTTCACAATAGAAATGTGACAACTGTTTAAATGTAACAGACGTGAGGGCAGAGAGACACTGTATTTGTGGCTGTGTGCTGTGGAACATGAACTTGTGACCCCGGCAGTTCAGTCAGTGAAGCGCATTTCATTAAAGGGAAGAAAAGAAACTGTAGAAAATGTTTGTACAGTCAGTGCTTTACCGCTCTCTCCTTCCGATCTCTGAAGTAGCACCACTCCATTCAGTGCCTGTAGTCGATTGGCCTTCCATGGGGTGCTGGAGAGGGAACTGAAAGGAGAGTGCCTCCCTTCCATAATCAGCTGGCCCTGAATGGAAATGACATACTCTGCAGTTTCTTTAGTTATTGAGGTAAACAGACACAGGTGTACCTCTGTGGGGATCCTTTCCATTTTGTTAGACCCATTTATAACATTTATTACTGAAATATTGTTTATTTTTACATTAAAAGCAACTCGTAACATGGCCTGCCTCTTTGACTGTGTGTGTTCTGTGTTCTGCGCTCTGTGTTCTGCGTTCTGTCTCTGTTCTGGAACTCACCCAAGGACTCGGGCTCGCTGGTCACGACAGCGTATCTGACATACACGGACCACCTTAGCATTGCTCCAAACAAAATATGATTAAACAAATCTCGCCGGAGCTCATAATGAAAACTCCAGCACAGAGATATTTACTCAAAGCCCTGGACTGTGTGAGCGACCTGCTAAGGTTTGTTTCAAGAGTCATTTGTTTCAATAAAGCACAGAGACGTTGTATACGGTCCAAATGCCAGGCTGCCTTTGGCGAGGGACAGCGTGATTTGGAGTTGGATTTTTCAACCGCAGCGAATAACGAGGTTCAGTTTTTTTTGCACGAGGTCCGGGTGTTGAAATATGCGGCTCCCCTGGTCCACTCTGACCAAAATGAAATGCAGAGGAAGGAGGGAGGAATGTTTTTTTTTCTCCCTCTCTTCTCCTCTGTTGAAATCGACTCTGAGCCCATATGAATGTCTTCAGAAAAAGAGATTTTTACAGTGCTGCAGCTGGAAAGGCAAAACTCTTTTCTTCAGTGTCTCTCATTTCGCTCCTCTATAAACACAATCATGATGAACTTAATAGAGCCCTTCTTGCCAAGACCTTCCATCACATACGCACACACACACTCACACACAAAATTAAGCCCTGCAATGAAACTTTAGATGCACTGGCAGTCTGCAGTGCACTTATGGCGAACAGATGAGTTTGGTAACTTCACACAAGTTTTTTAAAAATCAGTTTGTTTCATTCTTAGAGGTGTAGCATTGTGAATAGGCGTTATGATTTTGCTGTCATGCATACTTCATTTTGGAAGGCCCCTTCCTGCTTATCAAGAACCTCAAGGTCAGTCATCAGTCGCTTGTGAGTTGAGAAAATATACTTCAGGTCGCACAGGGGTGCAGATAGCACTGGGGACGGGGGGGACATGTCCCCCCCCAGATTCATAGTGACCCCGATCCGTCCCCACCACTCTCCCTACGTAAGGCGACAATCATCAGTTAATAACTCTGCACAGCTGACTAGGCGATGTTAGCGTCCCCCCCAGTTCAAAAATCCCATCTGCACCGCTGGGTAGTCATCTGCCGAAAGCTCACAATACTTCAAGTTTAGATTCTCAGTTTTGTAATTAATGTTGGTATCACTGAACAGACCAACTCAGACACTGAGATGTACAGAGATCAAATATGATCTGTTCTTTGACACAAACGTTGATCTTGTGTACTCTGTGCTGCTCCAATATTTCCATCTGTGGTGGGTGTCCGCAGCACTGCTCGCCATAATATTTGAGCTTAACCGCCAATCAAAATCACCCTGAGTTCCTTGCTTTTTGATTGGCTGGAAGAATGTATGCCTTGGCCCGAGCCATTTAATTTTTTCCCAATTGTCATGGATTATAATCAATAATAATTATAATGTGAAACCTTTAACCGTAACATCAAGAAGTTTTAGAGTACAAAATAAACCCACTATAGAGCTTCAGAGGTCAATTGGCTTCAGTAACTTTTTATAATGTATTTCTTTCTTTGGACTGTACTTACAGTTTTTCACTATTGTTAAAAAGTATAAAGCGAAAATTCGGCACAATCTGCACAACCTTCACGTCATGTATCAATCGCTCGCCCCAAGTGGGAAATACTTAAGATTCCCTTATCTACATTAGAGTCCGATTTTCCTTGTGAACACACTGATGTCAATTACACATCACGTTGTTGTCAAAACAGTGTACACAAAGTTCTGTTGTTGCACACAATTTTCAAGTAAAATCTCAAAGCATCAACCTGCAAACCACAAATAGTCAAATCTCGAAACGTTCAGGTCTTTTGACCAATTTGCAGTGAGGACTGCACCATTAAAGTGTCTTGAGCCTCTGTTTTGTTGGATAAACTATTGAAAACTTTGAAAAGATCCACAACCAGAGAAGGAGAGGGGTAAGAGTGAGAGGAGGAAGAAGAGGAGGACAAGAAGGAGGAGGAGTAGGAGGTTGAAGAGTAGGAGGACAGAGAGAAGGAAGAGGAGGACAAGGAGGAGGAACAGAATGAGGACAAGGTGAAGAAGGAGGAGGAGGATCAGGAGAAAGAAGAAGGAGAATGGTAATCTCTAATGAGATTTGGGCCGCTGTGGTAGACCATGTTTTCATGGTTTTTCATTAGAACCTTCAGGATGGAGAACAAGTACGAAATCTGTTTGCCTTGTGTACTGTAATACTGCATATCAATATAATATACGTAGTGTGCTCACAGTATTTGTATTTTGCAGGACTGAAAGAGAACCACACTGTGGAGGAAGAAAACACACTTTCAATATTTTTTGAAAGCAAAGTAGCATTTTCCAGGAGATATAAAGGGTTTTGCATTTTCAGTTAGTTGCTTTGGAATTTGTGTTTAGAGTTTTGAGAACGAGGCATGCTTTCAAAAAATGTGTGTAAGCAATTGAGAAAAACTATAAGCATTTTGTATACAATTTTATGTCAATACAATCTGGTGGAACAGGAGACTAAAATTGTAAATATGGTTTGTGAGAACAACGGTATTGCTGTTTTATGTTTGACTATGAAAAATGTAGGCCTACACTGATACATTTTACAAAAGGAGAAAGGGCTCAATGAGTCATTGTCATTCATATGGTGTGTTTCGATGATTGTGTTTTCAATTTTGCACTTCTGTGTGCTGTAAATGCTTGGTAGTGTGCAGCTAATGCTTAGTTGTGTGTACTAAATGAATGTATGTGTGTGTGTTTTGAAAATATGGCTGTGTGCACCAAATGAAAACAAGAGTTCCATTTTGTGAACAGTTAAGAGATTTGATAGCAAAGAGTCATCTTGCAAAGGGAGTGTCAGGTTTAGCATTTTGTGTGTGAGGTTTTCAATTTTCTGTGTGCAGTTTTGAGAAAGACGTTACTGTTTTGAAAAACGGGTTTTAGCAACAGTGAAAAACTGTAAGTATATAACTACATCACATAAATGCTTCTGTAATATCAAGTTCTGCACAAGATCTCAGGATGTTTTTCACTACAAAGCGTGAGGTTCTATGTCCGCTTTAGCGATCTTGCATGAATTTGACACATTTTTGACACTATGACTGCCAGCCTCCGCACAAGGGATTCAGTTGTGTTCATTGGGGTGGCACATACCGAAAACATAGTATGTGTGGTCTTTGTGTGTGTGCTTTGGACACACTGTGTCTGAGTGTGTCTCTCTTTGTCTCTGTCTCCTTCCTCTATCTTGATGTCTCAAGCTTCCTTGAGTCTGTTTTTGTCTACTCGCAGTGAAAGACATAAATAGACAGACACACATAGACACGTTTCAAGAACCTTCATTGCACTAGAACAAAGATACAGATCTGTGTTGTCTTATCCTAGAATACTCCTCTCTCTCTCTCTCTCTCTCTTTCTTTCTTTGTATCTCTGTGTCTTTCGCTCTCGCTGCATTATTTCAGTTTGTCAATGAAATTGCGCGTTCATGTGAGAGCTAGTGGTGTCTCAATACCCAACTTGATCAAGATTAAGGGGTAAGTTTAAGTGGTGTATGGCCCTCGTTTTTAAGCTGATCGGAGAGCTACCTTGCTCCTCCAAGGGCTATCCCAGAGCACACAGCGAAACCAGTTCGGGAATTTTCCAAAAAAAATGGCTGCTTGAAGCGAGGAATATTTTACATGAATAAAGCTATCTACACAACTTTTTATATGTTTATAATGACTCGGTTTGATCTGAAATGTACTACACGAGCGATGCATAGAATTGTCGGTCTTAACTGAAGCTTTCAAACGGTAGTTTTAGGATACAATTAGCGCGTATACCACCACTCCATTGGCTTATATGGTAGCTTGCCAGCTATCATGCTACATACACTACATGTAAGTATTTTTGGCTTATAATTAATTTAAAAATGACGACAGTCTTGTTTCGTGCTCTACACAGTTGTATACACATATATTTGCAACCATGTTCTTCATTAGACTTTTTTTTTAAATCGCAGGTTTCATAGCTCATACAGTCACGCATGACGTACCCGAAACCTAGTGGCGTCTCATTTCATAGGGGAAAGATCTCAGCCCTTGATCCTTACACTTGCAAGTGCTAGGGTTAAGACTAAGACAAGATTAAGCAAAAGGGGCAAGGAGAAGAATCGAGATTCGGCCAAAGTGTAAACAGTCTTAAATCAGATTATGTGGGGAGGGTTTTGTAACAGTTGTACACTGTGCTCTATGGCTGAAATATAGAAATAACGTCACTAAGCCAATGTTTCACAATAGAAATGTGACAACTGTTTAAATGTAACAGACGTGAGGGCAGAGAGACACTGTATTTATGGCTATGTGCTGTGGAACATGAACTTGTGACCCCGGCAGTTCAGTCAGTGAAGCGCATTTCATTAAAGGGAAGAAAGAAACTGTAAAAAATGTTTCTACAGTCAGTGCTTTACTGCTCTCTCCTTCCGATCTTTGAAATAGCACCTCACATCACATAAATGCTTCTGTAATATCAAGTTCTGCACAAGATCTACACAAGAGCGAGCAGACAGACCATTCAAATTTTCATTTATATTACACACATACAGTTTGGTAACATCACAAAATAAGAGGGTCTCAGGCAAGTCACTGGAAATGTTAAAAATAAGATCATGTATTGTAAGTACATTGATTATTATATTCATTTGAATCATAATCTGAGTGGGGGTCATTTACAGTAAAAAAAAAAAAATGCACTCTTGCCTCAATACCATGTACACATTCCCAAAACATTTAACTCATTGAGCATACCAGTAGACTTTGTGAACCAAACTGTGGATACTTGCCCCTATGTTTAGAAACAAATGCAGTCAATGACCACTTCTCCGAAATGTATGGATACTGTACCTCTTTCAGTAAATGTTCACTACCAGCAAAACGCTGTGCAACTACAGTATTTTTTTGCCGATGTTTAGATACTCTGTTCAAAACAGTTTACTTTAAGTTCAAAACCTAACTTACAGTAATTTAGATCACTGTAGATGGAAAGATGCTGTGTTTGGACAGATACATTAAGTTATATGCTTGAATAAGACAAAGTAATCTTACTTTAGTAGAAAGTTTATTTATATTATTATTATTGTTTTGGCTTGCAGACTTACTATCTCTACAGAAGGTAAACATAGATTTAGCTGTTCCTGAAGAGGTGTTTCCACTATTACAGTACTGCTCTATATGTAAGTCATAGGCTATCAGTGAAAGACAGTGATTGAAGTGATTGAATTGTGACATCTACAGTATTGTGAAAGGGAAAAAAACATATTATGAACACGGTCTTCAGATACTGGGTTTGGATTGACGTATTTCAAAGATGCAATGCAAAGGAGAATGTTACCTTACAGTTTTTTACAATCGGATACACACTAAAATCAAAAGTGTAACACAATTATCAAAACCTTCACTCAAGGAGCAAAACAACGGCTCAGATCTGCACAACTATAAGCACATTTAAACATCACACTTTTTGCGAAACACAAGTGATTTGCAAAGCACTAAACACACTTTTATGCTTTAGACACAGACATATATCAAGAGGTCACTTCCTTGCAATTCCAAAACACTCTGTCAAGTTACCACACCTATGAGCCGGTCAAATAAACACAGCCATCAAGTGCCCAAACACATGACTGCTTAATTGTAGACACAACAAACAGGTTTAAGCACTATAGAAATGCAGCAGATGAGTAACTGTAATCTGTCTTCAACCAAAATGGAAGGAGTCAAAAGAAGAAGAGTGAGGGTGAGAGGGGGAATCCACAGAGGAGGAGAAGGAGGAAGAGGCCGAGGCCATGCCATGAGGCTGAGGTCAAGGTGGAAGTAGAGGAAGAGGAAGACCTGTAGCGGGAGGAAAATGTGCTCAAAGAAGAAGACCAAATGTATCAAATACAGTAAACTTGAAAGGAGGACAGGCCCATATTCACGCAAGAACAAGATATAGAGATCATAAACATGCTTTTGGCAAATACGTAATGCTATCAGGCTCAGAGAAATTTAAGCAAACATTATCGGTGACCATGCCATTTTCAATACAGTAGGTCTCTCAGTCAACACTGGCAACACTGACAAATCTGTACATTTTACTGTAAATGGAATTGTAACCTGTATTGGAAACATCTTTTCACCTTTGTCTGATATTTGCTGAGTTACAGTGTTATGCACACTACTGAAGTAGCATGAAAACTGGGACATGTTTTGTTGTGATTCTCCATGGTGACATGTTGACTGATTTGGGTATATGGAGAGAATTACATAAATAATATTTTCATCTGCATTGGTCTTGGGTAGTGTTTTTACTGTATTGTATATTTTCACTTTCTCTGTGTACTTCAATTACACTACTCTAATCACTGAGAAGTAGTATTGCTAAAAGTGTTTTAGGTTTATAACAGAAGTGTGTAAGTGGTACAAACAGAATTCAGTATATGCAATGTGTGTGTTTCATATGGTAACAAAATATGGTTTTGTTAAATGAGTGTATAGATTTTACAAGAGTGTTTCATTTTGCAATGGATCTGATGTTTTTGCTCATTGGGTGTCTGGTTGTGCTTATTGTGTGAGGCGATTGAAAAGCAAAACAAAGCAGTCAAAATTGTGTGTATCCAATCGTAAAAAACTGCAAATGTGAAGTTCAAACATGCAAAAGTTTGACACCGAATACAGAGGACAACAGTAGGGCTACATCAGACTTCTATTACACTACTTTGGTAGACTGTATCTTGTGTTGATGTATGCCAATATTGGAAATACTGTAGTAAATATAAAGCATATTCATGCCTTTTTGTCTGTAAAGTCCACTGTGTGAAGAGTTTGTTACAGTTTTTCACTATTGTTAAAAAGTATAAAGCGAAAATTCGGCACAATCTGCACAACCTTCACGTCATGTATCAATCGCTCGCCCCAAGTGGGAAATACTTAAGATTCCCTTATCTACATTAGAGTCCGATTTTCCTTGTGAACACACTGATGTCAATTACACATCACGTTGTTGTCAAAACAGTGTACACAAAGTTCTGTTGTTGCACACAATTTTCAAGTAAAATCTCAAAGCATCAACCTGCAAACCACAAATAGTCAAATCTCTAAACTTTCAGGTCTTTTGACCAATTTCCAGTGAGGACTGCACCATTAAAGTGTCTTGAGCCTCTGTTTTGTTGGATAAACTAATGAAAACTTTGAAAAGATCCACAACCAGAGAAGGAGAGGGGTAAGAGTGAGAGGAGGAAGAAGAGGAGGACAAGAAGGAGGAGGAGTAGGAGGTTGAAGAGTAGGAGGACAGAGAGAAGGAAGAGGAGGACAAGGAGGAGGAACAGAATGAGGACAAGGTGAAGAAGGAGGAGGATCAGGAGAAAGAAGAAGGAGAATGGTCATCTCTAATGAGATTTGGGCCGCTGTGGTAGACCATGTTTTCATGGTTTTTCATTAGAACCTTCAGGATGGAGAACAAGTACGAAATCCGTTTGCCTTGTGTACTGTAATACTGCATATCAATATAATATACGTAGTGTGCTCACAGTATTTGTATTTTGCAGGACTGAAAGAGAACCACACTGTGGAGGAAGAAAACACACTTTGAATATTTTTTGAAAGCAAAGTAGCATTTTCCAGGAGATATAAAGGGTTTTGCATTTTCAGTTAGTTGCTTTGGAATTTGTGTTTAGAGTTTTGAGAACGAGGCATGCTTTCAAAAAATGTGTGTAAGCAATTGAGAAAAACTATAAGCATTTTGTATACATTTTTATGTCAATACAATCGGGTGGAACAGGAGACTAAAATTGTAAATATGGTTTGTAAGAACAACGGTATTGCTGTTTTATGTTTGACTATGAAAAATGTAGGCCTACACTGATACATTTTACAAAAGGAGAAAGGGCTCAATGAGTCATTGTCATTCATATGGTGTGTGTCGATGATTGTGTTTTCAATTTTGCACTTCTGTGTGCTGTAAATGCTTGGTAGTGTGCAGCTAATGCTTAGTTGTGTGTACTAAATGAATGTATGTGTGTGTGTTTTGAAAATATGGCTGTGTGTACCAAATGAAAACACGAGTTCCATTTTGTGAACAGTTAAGAGATTTGATAGCAAAGAGTCATCTTGCAAAGGGAGTGTCAGGTTTAGCATTTTGTGTGTGAGGTTTTCAATTTTCTGTGTGCAGTTTTGAGAAAGACGTTACTGTTTTGAAAAACGGGTTTTAGCAACAGTGAAAAACTGTAAAAGGCTTCATGGTATTGAGACAAGAGTGAAAATTATTTGAAAATACTGTAATTCATCGTAGTGATGTTGCTGTTGTCAAGACTTTATTTGGAAGGTTCCTTCTTGGTTAACCAGAGCCTCAAGGTTCTCCTGAAGATTAGAGAAGAAGATTAGAGAAGAAGATTTTAATTTCTCCCAGTTGCGTGAGATTTGAGAAAATATAATTCAGGAAGACTTCAGGAAGTGCCGATTCAGAACAATACTTTTCACCTATATTGAAATCCACATAATTTATGTCAGCATCTCTGAACGTACACATCACTGGAACCATTTCCAACACAAAGGTTGACCTCTTGTACTCCTTGTATCTCTCCAGTATTGTCATCGCATCTCTGTGGTAGGTTTCCACAGCACTGTGCGCTGCTCTCTTGGCGCTCTCAAAGTCCTGAGTCCCTGCCCCGATCTTCTTCCGGAGTCTGGCCATGTGGATGAGCACCTGCGCATGGAAGGCTGCACCGTTGACCCAGTGCTTGACAGCACGTGTTGCTCAGTCTGGTGAGCTGCAAGCTCAGCTGCGCCTCCAGACGCTCCGAGTCCGCCAGCAGCCAGCGGCTGTCACACAGGTGCATCTTGTAGCGCTTCAGGTATTCTTCCATCAGGTCACGGACCTCCGAGGCCTTCTCCTCTGCAAAGATGCGCCACAGCATGTCCATAGGGTTCGGACCACTTTTCTGCGAGCCATCTATGGCGATGGACGCCACTTGTAGGATCATGGCGATAACGAGGGCGCCCACACCCACTGCATGGGGCACAGCACTGAATCCTGCCAGGGAACCGCCAACCTTCTCAATAAATTCAGGGCCTTTGTTCATCAGTTCTCTCTGCAGGCTGGATGAGTACGCCACTAGGCTGGCTGTAGAGTTTATCCCAGAGTACCTCATCAGGGATTCATCAATGCCCACATTAATAATGTAGTCTTTTGCGAGGGGACGGAAGAACTCAGTTGCAATGAGTTCCATCTCCTCCCCACTGTGTCTTTTTCCAGAAATTGTGAGTTTGCTGAATGTGCAAAGTACCATTATTTGTCCTTGAAACTATCTTTCAACTCAGTGTGTACCTCAGTACTTGATACTATTGCCCCCAAGTTAAGGATTTCACAACTCATTAATAAACGCTGAATGTTCTTTCATACGTGTTTGAGAAGAGCATCTGTCAATGTTTGAAAGATGACATGATGTCATGACATTTGATTTAATTATATACTACCCATAACATTGCAAAACATAGGGCCCTATCTTGCACCCAGCGCAATTGACATTGTCACCGACGCATGTATAATTCCTATCTTGCACCCGGCGCACAGCGCGATTTTTCCTCCAGAGGCGCGCTTCGAAATGAACTTGCGTCGACATGGGCGGGGGCGGAACAGAGAAGGCGTTTCTCTGGCGCAAGTGGTATTTTGCAGTTTCAAAACAACGCCGTGCGCCGTGCGCCATTGACCAAAAAAAAGCTGGTCTAATGTGAGGCGCAATGTCTAAAGTCTGTAACGCGTATTCAGAACGCTATTTTAAGGGCGCATGTGCTTGCCCGCACAGTATAGGACCTATAGGCTACACTTTACTTCTGTCGTCTTCACGAGAGATTTACACCAATTGTTTGGCAAGCCATATATAATTACAAGGAAAATAAAGTATTTACCACATGAGGAAATCATTGTGATATCCGTATCCAAGACATTTTAAAACTAGGCATACATCTAGCGTACACAATTGACCCAAATGATTCAGGTTAATTGAAGCTGCGTGACATTTGATTTATTGTATGGCTTTGTTGCATTTATTTAATGCCAGTATTATTATAAATCTTGTAAACTCATCTCTGTGTATGTGGACTTTATTTATGTACCTTGGGTTTGGTCAGCTGGTGCACTGGCTTGGGTGCCGATTTCCATGCCCCCAAATCCCTGCAGGCTCTCAGGCGTGAGGGTAGACGTGGCGATGTCCTCTGCTGCCGTCAGATCCTGGGTCGAGGCAGATCCACCTCCCGTGAAGGCACGAGAACGTGTGTTACCTTCCAGCTTGGATGGCCCACGTCTCCGGACGTCATTATAGCGTTTTCGGCAACGTTTTCGGGTGCCCCGTTGCAGAAACAATCACGGCAATATCTTGACATGCTTGCTTGACTTTGCTTACTTTTGGAGGGTTTCTCGCATCCCCATATATATCTCCCGGCTTTTTACAAAGCCATACAATAAATCAAATGTCACGCAGCTTCAATTAACCTGAATCATTTGGGTCAATGTGTAGGCTACGCTAGATGTATGCCTATTTTTAAAATATCTTGGATATGGGTATCACAATGATTTCCTCAAGTGGTAAATACTTTATTTTCCTTGTAATTATATATGGCTTGCCAAAAAATTGGTGTAAATCTCACGTCGGTCTCCTCGGCTGTGAACTTTTCCGGTCTTCCACCAGGTAATTCCGCCATCAAAATAACAAGCCGCTATGGACTATGCGCTCCTCGCTCTTAAAGGGAATGTGAAATGACGCTCGGATAGGTTTATTGCATATTACGCCCAAACCACACCTATGGCTGAGTAACCTCCTTTGGACCAACCCTTTTGACACTTGCGCTGGACGCAAGTGTGTTTTTTCCGCCGTTAAAATAGCAACTGCGCCATAGAGCCGCCCACACAGCTACTTGCGCTTGGCGCCGTCCTACTTGCGTTTCTGATCGGCAAGATAGGGCCCATAGTCATAGAGTGATCATGTGATTACTGAAATTAATTCATGGAATCTGTCTCATTCTTAGAGGTGTAGCATTGTGAATAGGCGTTATGATTTTGCTGTCATACAGGAAAGCCCCCTCCTGCTTATCAAGGCCCTCAAGGCCAGTCATCAGTCGCTTGTGAGTTGAGAAAATATACTTCAGGTAGTCATCTGCCGAAAGCTCACAATACTTCAAGTTTAGATTCTCAGATTTGTAATTTATGTTGGTATCACTGAACAGACCAAGTCTCAGACACTGAGATGTACAGAGCTCAAATTTGATCTGTTCTTAGACACAAACGTTGACCTCGTGTACTCTGTGCCGCTCCAGTATTTCCATAATATCTCTGTGGTGGGTGTCCACAGCGCTGCTCGCCATAACATTTGAACTGAACCGCCAATCAAAATCACCCTCCATTCCTTGCTTTTTGATTGGCTGGAAGAATGTAGGCGTTGGCTCGAGCCACTTCATTTGTTTCCCATTTACAGAACCAGGACTGCGCAGGAACAGATGAGGTTTTTTTTAGAGCGGACACACTGAATGGACAGCTATTCAAATGTGAGGAGAATTTTGCTGAATTCAATGAAAATTGTCATGGTTTATAATCAATTATAATTAGATTAGATTAGATTAGAATCAACTTTATTGTCATTGCACAGAGTACAAGTAGTACAAGTTTACAAGTAGTACAAGTTTAGCATCCAACCAGAAGTGCAAAATAGCAATAAAAGTGCAGAGTATGTGCATATGTAAAGTGGAATAAGTGAATAAATAAGATATATACAGTAAGAGATAGGTATGAAATATGAACAGAATTGGGACTAGCAGCAATTGAGGTAGGAAGTGTAGAAATGATATATAAAGTGCAGGTGTAAGTATTAGTGGTGGTTATAAGCGAGAAGAAGTGAATGAGGTAGTAGTTATATAATGATTAGTATGTATTGTAAGGTGTAAGTACAGTTTAAACAGTACTATACAGTAAAAAGTTGGATTATAAGTACAGTACATTATAATATGTACCTTTAACCCTAACCTCAAGAACTTTTGTCAGTATAAAAGAAACCCACTTTAGGGCTTCAGAGGTCAATTGGCTTCAGTACCATTTTATATTGTATTTATTTCTTTGGACTGTACGTACTTAAGTATATAACTACATCACATAAATGCTTCTGTAATATCAACTTCTGCACAAGATCTACACAAGCACAAGCAGACAGACCATTGCAATTTTTATTTGTATTATACACATACAGTTTGGTAACATCACAAAATAAGAGGGTCTCAGGCTTCTCACTGGAAAAGTTAAAACAATGAGATCTTTTCTATGCAATGCAAGTACATTTATTATGTGAATTATATTCAATTGAACAATGTGGTGTCATTCAAATTGATGTTGCTGTTGTCAAGACTTAATTTGGAAGGTTCCTTTCTGGTTAACCAGAGTCTCAAGGTTCTTCTGAAGATTAGAAAAATAGTTTTTAATTTCTCCCAGTTGCATGAGATTTGAGAAAATATAATTCCGCAAGAATTCACGAAGTTTCGTTGTTATATTAACCTCCTTCATGGCAAAACTATAATATAAATAGTTAGTTTCACTATCTGAGAAGTAGTAGTGAAACCCAAATGTTGACCTCTTGTACTCCTTGTATCTCTCCAGTATTGTCATTGCATCTCTGTGGTAGGTTTCCACAGCGATGTGCGCTGCTCTCTTGGCGCTCTCAAAGTCCTGAGTCCCTGCCCCGATCTCCTTCCGGAGTCTGGCTATGTCGATGAGCATCTGCGCATGGAAGGCTGCACCGTTGACCCAGTGCTTGACAGCACGTGAGCTCATCTTCTTGTCCACAAGGATGGAGTTGCGCAGTCTGGTCAACTGCAAGCTCAGCTGCGCCTCCAGACGCTCCGAGTCCGCCAGCAGCCAGCGGCTGTCACGCAGGTACATCTTGTAGCGCTTCAGGTATTCGTCCATCAGGTCACGGGCCTCCGAGGCCTTCTCCTCTGCAAAGACGCGCTGCAGCATGTCCATCGGGCTCGGACCACTTGTCTGTGAGCCATCTATGGCGATGGACGCCACTTGTAGGATCATGGCGATAACAAGGGCGCCCACACCCACTGCATGGGGCACAGCACTGAATCCTGCCAGGGAACCGCCAACCTTCTCAATAAATTCAGGGCCTTTGTTCATCAGTTCTCTCTGCAGGCTGGATGAGTACGCCACTAGGCTGGCTGTAGAGTTTATCCCAGAGTACATCATCAGGGATTCATCAATGCCCACATTAGCAATGCGGTCTTTAGCAATGCAACAGAAGATCTCAGTTGCAATGAGTTCCATATCCTTCTGACTGAGAGACGGTTCTTGACCCATGGGCTCACTGTTTTAAAACCAGTCAGTCAGATAGAGGAGAGTGTCGTCTGGAGATGAGGAGCACAGATAGAGGAGAGTGTAGTCCGGAGATGAGGAGGACAGAGTGGGTATGAAGTGTGGAAGCCTGTGTTTAAGTATTGATATCTATGAACCCTCCCCACTTTTGCCCATAGTTTGCTTAATGTCTAAGGTCCATTTTTCGTCCTTGCTGTAATGTTGCTAAATCAACATGTTTATTTAATGCCAATGCCAATGAAGTAGCCAATACATGTGGAACCTTCCCAGTGTGTATTTTTCCAGGACGTGAGTTTGCTGAATGTCCAAAGTACCATTGTCCTTGAAACTATTTTTCAACTCAGTGTGTACCACAGTACTTGATACTATTATCCCCAAGTTAAGGATTTCACAACACATTTATAGTTTAAGCAATGTTTGAAAGATGACATGATGTGATGACATTACACTGACACAGGATACATTGAGTGTGATTTAATTATGTACTCATAACATTGCAAAACATAGTCATAGACCTTCAGCTGACCTTCAATGATCATTTTAAGCATCTGTGCAAAACCTCCTTCTATCATCTCAAAAACATCTCCAAACTCCGCCCCACTTTAACCCTGCCAGATGCTGAGAAGCTTGTCCACACCTTCATCTCCTAAAGACTGGACTACTGCAATTCACTGTTCACTGGGATCACTGGCAGGAACATCCAGAAGCTGCAGGATCCTGATGAGAGTCAGGAAATACAACCACATAACACCCATTTTACACTCACTACACTGGCTCCCTGTCTCATCCCGCATTGACAACAAAGTCCTCCTACTCACACATCAATGCATAAACGGTCATGCACCCCCCTACCTGTAAGAACTCATCACTCCCCAAACATCAAACCGCACCCTCAGATCCATAAACAGTTCGCTCCTGCAGGTCCCAAACACCAGGCTACTTGTTAAAAATGTATAATTTTTTAAGCATTTCGTTTAAAATGTTTTTTTTTTCCTTTAAACTATGCTTTTGTTATGGGCTGTTTGTAACTTTGTAGCACTTGGAGATTCTGTTTGAATGTAGAGTGCACTACAAATTAAATGAATTATTATTGTTATGATTATCTACATAGAGTAAAGCTAGCGCTGATTGGCTAGTCAGTACAGGATACAATGTGTTGATTGGCGCTTTAGAAAATCTGCCAAAAGCGCTGATTGGCTCTTTAGAAAGGCCGTAAAAACAGTGCCAAAAGTAAATTTGTAATTCGCAACTGAACTCCGTAATGCGTATTTGAAATCCGTATCCGTAATTCGTAAGTGAAATCCTTATCCGTATCTGCAGATAGTTTTTGAAAGTGTAGATACATTTCGTATTTGAAATCCGTATCTGTAAATAGATTTTGAAAGTGAAGATAGTTTTTGAAAGTGTAGATACATTTCGTATTTGAAATCCGTATCTGTAGATTTTTGAAAGTGTAGATGGTTTCACAGATACAAAATCTATATTACAGATACAAAATCTGTATTACAGATAACAAAATATTTATGGCATTGATCTGATTCCATAGCAGCGCTGCTCGCCATAATATGTGAGCTGAACCGCCAATCAAAATCACCCTCCATTCCTTGTTTTTGATTGGCTGGAAGAATGTAGGCGTTGGCGAGAGCAGAACCAGGACACACTTAAATGGGAAAACAGGTGTTTCTACCATGATAGCGATAAGTTATGATGTTCCTACCTGCCATGGACTCAGGACAGAGGGGACAACACAGTGTGTGTGTCTGTGTGTGTGTGTGTGTGTGTGTGTGTGTTTGTGTTTGTGTGTGTGTGTGTGTGTGTGTGTGTGTGTGTGTGTGTGTGTGTGCGCATGTGTGTGTGTCACCATATGAACTAGACATAACCAAACCATCGATTCAGGCTATTCAGGGTAAGGGACAGGGGTCTTTTCCCATAAGAAAGAGGTAGAAGTTTGCATATCAGGAGCATTTATCTTAATTGCATGTTCATGCTAATTCACATAAGGTGAAAACATTTGCACATTTGCATTGTAAGCTACATGGCTTGATAACTGAAGCTTGACCTAGGCCTCGTTTCCCGAACGCGCACTTAGCCTAAAAAGGACTTGAAATCGGTCGTAAGAGGGATCCTACGTTGCAGAGCGGTTTCCCGACGCCGCACTTAGCTTAAGTTTATCTTTCGTTGAGAAGGATTCTACGTGTGGTCAGGACCAGTAGTAACTTCACACTTAGCGATGCAATCCACAAGGGGCGTCGTTCGGCCCTCGTTCGGAAGAAAGGGGAATTTAAAAAAAAAACATGGCTACTTGAAGTGAGGAATATTTGACATTAATAAAGCTATCTACACAACTTTTTATATGTATATAATGACTCGGTTTGATCTGAAATGTGCTACGCGACCGATGCAGAGTATGTAGGTCTTAACTGAAGCTTTCAAACAGTAGTTTTAAGGCACAATTAGCGCTTATGCCACCACTCCATTGGCTTATATAGTAGCTTTCTTGCTAGATGCTTGTTTCGTGCTCTACACAGTTGTATACATATATATTTGCAACCATGTTCTTCATTGAAACTTTTTTTAAATCGCTAGTTTCATAGCTCATACAGTCACGCATGACGTACGCTTCAACCCCCTCGACACCTTATCCAGGGGCGTCGTTCGGCCTATTATAGAAGAAATCCAAACGATGTTTCTGTGTATAGCACATCATGAGAATGTCATTGTTTTACCTGCCTATTCCCATCAAAATAGAAATAAAGAATATTGAGTATTTGAAAATAAAGATTAGGCTATACAAAACTAGTGCAGTGCCCGTAGGAATTATGCATTCTGTAGTTAGCAGACTTAGAGCTGTTGGGTAGTGTAATGGCAAGACATATTTGCACTCCACATAGGTACAGGTTACACTGAAGTATTATTGTGATGCATGTTTCCTTTTCATTAAGAAATGTGTTAATGGTAGCCTTTTTGGAGAGTTACCAAAAAATAAAGTTTGAGATTATGTAGTGGATGCAGTTGAATATAGATGTCAACGTTGCTGTCTAAACTATAAACTAAATGTCATAAAGAAAGAAATTATTTAAAATGAAGTTATGGTTGAAATAGGATCACTTCTTTATTGTAAGGGTAAGTGTAGGGTAAGAATGGTCATGCAGTTGGACTCAAATGTAGGTTTATTTTATTGAATGTATGTAGCCTACTGTACTGTATGACTTCGATGATGCTAGCTTTGACAGCCCACTCTCAGACAGATCGTAATAAATGTCCTTACAATGGGAACACAGTTTAAATACTCTGCTGGAGATGGCGAATTCAGTGCACAGTGCACGTTCGATGCACGCATAGGCTAGCTAATTTCACAGCAATTAACATAAACAGGTTAACGTGACGTAAACAGCTCCTAAGAGATACTTAAGAACTCGTGCACGTTGCGCTCGTGCACCTGACTTTAAGATGATGTTCGGGAATCGTCGTAAGTAGAAAGTGTTATTGAGTCTACGATGTCGCCAAAATCCACGTAGGCCGTTAAGATACATCGTTATCGGGAAATGAGGTCCTAGTTGTTAAATGTATGTGAATGCTTTGTGTGAAGTTGAATGTGGACAGAAAATATCTTTGTCAACTGTTTACTGACTCTGAGTAGATGACATTTGTATATTCGTGTGAGATTTTGGAAACGGTGTGTGCGTCAGAGGATATATTAGAAGGGATCCAGATAGGTGAAGGCAACATTTCTCCTTGTAGCCTTAGACAGCAGCTTGCCTGACCTTCAGAATGGAACATTATATCTCTTGTGCTGTTGTTTTCACTAGTCCTAAAATGGCCTTTTTAAAAAAATGTAGTTGCTGTGTGAAACTGTCAGATACACCATCTACGTCCCTTCAGTGGTATAATTGCGGGCTTCTTGGAAACTCAGGACAGCGACAAAAGAGGTGAAAAGACACAGCAGAGAGAAACATCACAGGGCTCTCGCAAGGACACCCTGAAGCAATAAGACCTCTTGATAGAAACAGACACTCTCCAATCCACATCTACATCTGGTGGAGGACAAGACTTTGAAATCTACCTCAGTCTACTTGGCAATTTTCATAGTTATTTCACATATGTTTTATGTTAATCAATAAATGTCTGATTTTCCAGTGTCGCCTGAAGTCAATTCTTCTTTATTTTCAGTTTAGCTCAGTCTAGAAAACACAATGCAATTGGTCTAAAACACACAAATCCAACATTGGGAAATAAATATACTTGTAACTGCAAGTGTATGAGCTATTTGTTCAAGGCCTTTTTAAAATATAAAAGTTATTCATAGTTATTGGGCATTAGAATCTGAAATTGTGAATTACACCTCGAACCTGAGACAGAACGATAACTTTAGTTAAAGGACTGCAAAAAACCCTGGCCTTAAGATTTTCAGGCAGCTTCAAGGCAAGCCTTTTTTTAGCATCTTGTGGCCCTTAGGTAGGCCTATCACCAGACTACACCACCCCTTGAGGTACACTGGAAGAGCAAGGGGAACTCCGTCACAATAATGGACCCAAACCGGTTATTTTTGAGGAAATACAAAAGATCAATTTTATTCTTGGTTGTCGTTAAAAACAAGGTGTCGCGTTGGTCATCAATAAATAAATACAAGACAATACATTAAATAGAATTCATGGGAGATGACCAAGCCATTGGGTAAAATCCAGAGCCACTGCCACACAGACTAACAGGGGCCTGCCTCCAATTACACACGTGAGAGGAGGAGAGCACACACTACAAGCTCATTGGCCACACCACTGCAAGCGTACCACTTAGGCACATTAAGAGGGGTTTCACACTTCACTGCATTGGATTACACTGCACATCATATAAAAAGGTGAGAACAGTACTCTTAGAGGAAACCTGGCCAACCTGTAATCTAGGCTAAGGCCCAAAATATACCCAGGCTATGGTTGACGGGGACTGACACGGGGGAAACAGATAACAGATTAACAAAACAAACCAAACGAAAAGAAAACCCTCTAACCTGTGGCTCACAATAATCCTAACCACATACACACTACTAGCCCCCCAGGCTAGAGGGGGAAACAAATAAACCAATATTCCGATAGCAGCACCCGAAACTAAAATCAACCCTAAAGAGAACAGCAGCTAACAATGCTGCATCACTGCGTGCTTCAATAGCTGCTTTGCTGCACCCGAGAACGTCCTGCACCTGTTGCTATAGGTTGCCAGTTACCATTAAAACCACCACACTGATACACTGACGGTTATGAACCATGTAAACGGGGTTAAAGTGCTTGAATAGGGAGGCGCTCAACGTGGTCCTGTCGGCTGCTCAATACCCCGCTACCGTGTCGATGAAGACAACACTCCAGCGCTATGTTCCATTTTCCCTACCTACCGTACCTACCGTACCTATACTCATACGCAGTACACAGTACACACTCACTAGGTACGCAGATTCTCAGCAGGTGAGTGCTGCTCCAAATCTAATATTCCGTGGTGCACTTACCGGAAATTAAGATCGCGACAAGCCCCGCGTTCGTCTTTTTCGAGCTGAGCGGCTCTGCCTGGGTCCGCCTCTTCCGCTACGTTGACAAGATGGCGGCCGTTGAGAATGGACAGTGTACCCTGCTTCCACACTCAGCGTTTTGACCGTTATGAGTACAGATACGGGTCCTTTGGGTATACTTCTTTTCGACGCGGAAATGGGAAATCGGAAAACGGAACACCCTACATACTCACACTAAGGATGGTAGGTACGGTAGGTAGGGAAAACGGAACAGAGCGTAGAACACGGCTCCAGTTCACCAATCAAGAATGGACGGCTCCCGGCATAAGGACCCAAGGTGTATATATCTTTGCCTGTCCCCACTAAACTAATTGGTATCCAACTGAGGCGCCTACTAGTGACGTTAACCCGTGAGAAAGGTGACAGAGGTGAATCAAAATAAAAGTTCCCTACACTCAGTGGTCCCACCGGCTACAATCTTAACCTGACCAGAGAACTCAGATTCACTCAGCATTGTCATTGCTAGATAGCTATTTCAGGCAGGCTACCCAGCTAAAATATCCAGTTTATGGCTGGACAGGATCACCAAGAATACAATCCTTGTGTCTTCTATTTACTGGAAACCTGTCTATACAGAGTAGGTCGTACAGGATTCATCCTAATCAGTCCTACAACGTGAGGTATCTTATATGTACGGGTGCAAAACAAAGGCCTTTCAATCTGGACTCATTCCAAAGCAGTAACTGACCTTAACACCTGAGAGGTTGTATACAGGGATAACTGTGTGTTAGTCCATTATCAGGGGTGTTGTGTTGAAGACTCACAACATCAGTGAATAATGTTCTACACATGAAAGAATGAGAAGGACATTGATTTAAATCACATTCCACTTACCAGTCAGGAAGTACACTTAAAATCCTGCCTGATACAAAGGGTTGTACAGTCAGCAGTGCACTGCAAATCATCACAATAATAAAAAAGCCATTTTCTTACCTGCCTTGAAACGGTCCGAGCACCATCTGCAATTCCCACGTGTGGTGAGGGATTATAAATGCAAAGGATTATGGTACATTTATTAAATTTAACTGGTTATAAACAAAGTTGATGTTCCTAATTTGTAGCCGTCTGAATCTTTTAAGACCTAATTACATTTTTTGATTTAATTGGAAACCGGCCGTCTAATTTCCTATGGCCCTGTTCTTTCAAAATGGTTCTCTGTGAATCCCCATAGGGATTCTATCAGTGGTGGTCCGTCAGGGCCTTCAAGGCCTTCTCTGCTGGCCTAAACATCATCAGAAAATAAATGTAATAAAATAAATTTAATTTTAATATTTTCTTTTCTTAAATATGTATTTAATGTCCATTATCTTCATTTCATAACTTCCAGCGTTGTTAATTTATGTTACAGCTTTCATCCAATCATATTTCAGCTATCATGTGTTGCCACGCTCCGCGAAATCTTCCCCGAGAACAGAAGTCTTCCCTGAGGCCTTCAGAATTCACGTTGAAGGCCCGTGTACATCTGATTGGTTATCACAACTGGCTGTTTCAGTTCATTTAAGTTGAATGAACTGAAACAGACAGTTGTGACAACCAATCAGATTTCGAGTTGGCGACACTGGGCCTTCTAGAAGGCCCGGAAGATTTCTTTCCTCGCGTTGAACGTGACACGTAAACGTCCTTTGATTGGATAGTGAGGCAGACCGGTGCAGTGCTTCAGTGCTCAGTTTAGCTGGCTAATGCGAAAACGACGTACATCGTTATATGCTAGTTGTTTCAATTGGTAAGACTAAATATAATTACATTAACCAACTCAAATAAACTAGTTTACACCAACTTGATAATTCCAGTTTTTGATACAATTACAACGCCATTTTCAAGACGGAACTTTCAAGAAAAACTGGATATCGTGAGGATGGGAAGTTTAATGAAACTGCTTTGCAGGTGGGACAATGCAATGTTTAATGGACAAACTTGTTAAAGCTTTCGGTGGACTTAATAAAACTTTGTAGACTAATCCCTGAAAATCGCCTTTTATTTTTAAGTTGTGACAGTAATATCCAAGCGATCATATAACTGAGAGTGTACTACTCTTAATGTATTGTTAATACGGGTGTATTGATTTTAAAGGCTCCGGAAATATTAATAAAGTCTGTTGTACTCGACTATGTTAAGGTGATGCAATGCTCACTTATACTGCCTTTCTATAATGGTTCGAGAGCCATGGCGTCATAATGATGGTATTAGGAGGTCGATTCACTCAGTTTAACATCGTGTAGGACATCGCTGAAGGCCCAGTCGTGAAATGCACGGACCGCCACTGGATTCTATAGGGTACCTGAGTAAGACTGATTCGTGCCCATTCTCATCCCTCAATCTAAGATACATTTTTGTCACATTGAAATGTCCAACCACAGTAAATCAATCATTGCATTTAAATTCTTGTGACTTTTACTGAGTTGTGCATCGGAAACCTTCACATTATAATTTACTGTCTTGTGCGTCAGTTTGCAGAACACCATGTTAACATAGTTGTCTCACTTTATCATATAGTGACGAGTAGGCGACGGTTCATCTTGTAGTCTGTATTGTCTTAGTAAACAGTGATAAGAAGTTGGAAAAGAGGCTTTTCCTATCTGAACAATCACGTTTCGTTTGTTGACGTCTGCAAAATTGGCTATGTTATTACACATCAAAAGCACATCATGAACTGGAAATAAATACACTCAGGGGTGAAACTGCTTTTCATCGTGTGATTGGTCAGATGTGTTCATAGAGGTATGGTCTTGGCAAGTTTCACTTCTTTAAAATGACACGTATGTCAACTTCAACTCCTCTGAGGACTTCGAAACACCTCAACATTTCGTAAGTAAGTATCCTTTCAGTGCTTCTTGAAACTATAGATCTTGTAGCTTTCATTTCTCATCACTAAATGCAGTATGATACGAGTAACTAAGTATAATACTACTTACTTCCTCTAATAGCATTAACAAGACCATGTATTTTAGAATTGATTAATGTATGCTTTATCCAGCATGAGGGTAGGAAATGGAATAGTGTTATAATTAAATGAATGATAGACTTTTACTATGAAATGAATGATGGCCATTTGTTCTGTAGGCACAATCAAACCTTAATTTCCCTCGGGATTAATAAAGTATCCATCTATCTTTCTATCTATCTATCTATCTATCTATCTATCAGCATCATTCTCCTCATCACCATGACTGAATGGACAGAGTGCATGCATTTTGGCATTACTATTGCCAGGCAAGCCAGCAAGGTAGGAGGTCACATTCCCTAAATATCCACAATGGTGTTCAGACTGTTATAAGGTTCTTGTGTGGTGTAATGACTTATGCGCCACGTTATTCTAGGTCTTTCTGGAGGCATTTAGAGAAAAAAAAGATGTGATGCTGAAGAGCTCCCCGGCTGACTTGGTGACAGAAACAGACCAGAGGTAGGAGAAGATGCTCATCTCCCGCAATTAGGGAGAGATATCCCTCACATAAGTATGTCTTATTCTGGCATTAATCTTATTCTTTTTTTAAAGAGTTAGTTTTGGGCTTGTATGCCTTTAATTGATAGTTCAGAGAAGAGTGGGACAAGAAATGAGAGGAAGAAGAGGTGGGGAGTGGACGGGAAAAATGATATTGGGCCGTAATCGAACCCCTGTCCTCCATGGGCGTCAAGCCCGAATGTGGTCGGGGCTACTGCCTGCACCACAGTGACCCCTGCCTTAATCTCATTCTGACAGAACAGTAGTATGACTTCCAATAACTGGTGTTCTAAAATGTCTCGCAGATGAAAAATGGCAAAGTGCCTGCCAGGTAGATGATAAACTTCCTATATAAAGTAGAGTAACACAAGTTGGACTATGAATCTTCTTGAACGGTGGGACCAGATCTTTTCATACTGTTACCATGGCACCAGTGACATGTGTGTTGAATGTGCTGTGCCCTCGATCTGACCACACAGGTTCATTGGTGAGGAGCCAGTGGCCGCAGATGAAAAGCTTGAACTGACAGATTCTCCTACCTGGTTCATAGACCCTATTGATGGCACTGTCTGCTTTTTTTACCCACTGAAAGAAAAAGTCTATTGAATTTACATAAATTAAGTTTGTACATCGGTTGCACGCAATGAAATCTGATTTGCCAACCTGAATCTTTTATTGAAATATACTGAACAATTTTACATTCGACAAACGTGATTTTATTACACAATTTAAACACAAAACTGATGGAGATCATTTCGAAAACCCTGTTTATGACTTCAGAATATATTAATTAAGTGCCTTGTATTAATATATACCTTGTATTTATCATGTGCTTATGGAAGCAGGAACATGGCTTTTCTGTGTTTCTGTGTGTGTGTAACTTAGATTATAATGTGCCACTTAGTCTGCATACGTACAAGAGCATGTTTAGACCAGAGGTGATAAGATGGGTCGAACTGTGCTTCTTCCGACCTTGTGCAAAACTTCCAATCTTGCAAGACAGGGAGCCTCGGACGTCAGAGATCCACCACGTGGTTATCCCTGCTGAACGCTAAACATCTGTCTATATAAACCTTGTGCAATTTGTTTATCATGGTTTCACGTTCAGCCTTGTGCTGTGAGTGAGCCCGATTGCAATTGTTGTTGTTTGTCTAATAAATATACTTATATGCAACTCCAGAGTCCTGAGGTAACAAAAGTGAATTTTCCCCTAACAGTTTTCATGTTCAATTAACAATAAAAATATGTTTTTCCAACATGAATCTTTCATTGGAATATACTTAAGAATTATATATTAGTGAAACTATTTTATTACGCGATAAGTTTTTTATGTTCAACAAACAAACTGTATGTGTATGCTAGGGCCATATGATTCAATGTACTTTTTCATTTTTAATGTACTATATTCTTTCAGAATGTGTTAAATTGACATCTCTAAATTAAATATGAATTTAGTGGTATGGTATGAATATCAATATTACATTATAACACGGGTAGATGGAATTATAACACGGGTAGATGGAATCCACCATTCTGAGAGTTGGTTCCGGGGTGTGCTATATTCTACGGTATAGTAACTGTACGACCTGTTTTCATCTACCTGAGCGTTCCATATCAGTACGCACTCAAAAGGAAATATCTATCCAAGATGGCGGCGTGTTGTGGCTAAAGTAGTGGGGAATGTTTCATGTGAATTAAGCTATCTACACGACTTTTTATATGTCTAAATTGACTCGGTTAGTTGTTTCTGTGCTACGCGAATGTTGCAGAGTATTGAAAGTCTTTACTGAAAGTCTCGAATATTATTTGTAGTTGACTTTTAGCGCTTAGACCAAAAACCTATTTGAAACACACGTAGCTTTTGTGCTAGGTCTAACAGACGTTAAATTCCCAATGCTATTTGTCTGTTGCATAGCAACAGCCACACAAAGGGGGACTATTTTCTCTTGGCTACTGAAATGCGATACACAACGTTTGGTGTCTACACATTTTTTTCTCCTGAAAGGCAGCTTACTGTTTACTTTAATTGTACTTAATATTTTGGAGTCGCTGGCAACCGTGTTATAAAAGCAATAAGGTACTCGAGTCAGTACGGTATCGTCAATAATGTACTTGTTCGAGGGTTTGCCGGCCCTCCGCTGCGCGTCGGGCCTAACAACTCCCTCGAACAAGTACATTATTGACGATACCGTACTGCCTCTCGAACCTTATTGCTTAAGTATATCAGTTTTACAATAAACACAAAATTCCGTAAATGTCTACAAATGTACAAAATAAGCACCAGGTCACACTGAACAGAAGTCGAGTCCCTTTGAATCATTTTATTTTTGCGGAATCGCAAAAGTGCAAAATAGATTGCTTTCAATTTTCTGCAAGCCTTTTGTGGCGATGAACGCCACTTGTAGGATCATCGAGATAACGAGGGCGCCCACACCCACTGCATGGGGTACAGCACTGAATCCTGCCAGGGTATAGCCCAACTTCACAATAAATTCAGGGAGTTTGCTCTTCAGTTCCTGCAGGCTGGATGAGTAGATGGGAGATGAGGAGCACATAGTGGGTAAGAAGTGTGGAAGCTGATGTGTGAGCAGGGCCATCCATGAACCCTCCCCCCCTTGTCCCATAGTTTGTCTAAGGTCCATTTTTCGTCCTTGCTGTAATGTTGCTAAATCAAATAAATGTTTGTTTAATGCTGAGTAGCCAATGCATGTGAACTCTCCCCACTGTGTCTCTTTCCAGTAACTGGGAGTTTGCTAAAAGTGTAAAATAACATTATATGTCCTTTCAACAATGTTTCAACTCAGTGTATACCAGTTCTTGATACTATTGCCCCCTAGAGAGAGTGTAGACCCCAAGTTCATTTTCAGCCCTGGTTTAATGAGGATACAGTACATGCATGTTGATGCAAATATGGAGAAGGGCCAAACAACAATGGATAAGGATAGGTTGCAGATGTCTTATGAAATCATTCGTAACTGCTCCAGTAACTCATCATCATTTAGTTATACTACTAAAAAATAAATTTCTACTTATATTGTGTGACAGAACCACCACAGGTCAAGGGTATTGTTTAACACTATTAATACTTTTCTTAACCCTCCTGCTAGTTGCGTTTTTTCCTCTTCAGACTTCAGACTGCTTTTTGACACAAAAATGTATGGAATAACATCTTCAATATCAATTTTGGGAACAGGTATTGGGCTCTGGTATTGGGCACTAGGATAGGGCACTAGTATTGGCCACTGGTATTGGGCACTGGTTGTCACAACATGTATAATGTGTCCTCCACTCATGGTCATTTTAATGCTTTGTCTCTTTCCTGCCTGACTGACTTGGTGTTTCTCATCAAAACCCACAACATGCCCTACAGATTGCATTTCCTCTCGCCGTTAAGATGAAGTGTTTCGTGTTGTGGGTAGAAATGTCCTCGACATCAATAATCAATCATTGGTCTCCAGAGTTGTACCAAACTTTTCTAAACATGCAGTGCTGTAAGCTTTGCTGAAAAAGCCTAACCTAGATCCTGATCTCTAAATTTCCATTGTCATCAAAGAAACTTGAGAAGGCTGTTTTGAATCAATTACAACACTGTTTGAAAGAGAAGAGGATCATTAATGAGTACCAGTCCGGGCTTTGTGCAATACGCAGTCTGCACTCTGAAAAGTTACAAATGATCTGCTGACTCAAAGGGCTTAGATTTGACTCTTGCCGTCGATACAGCAGACCTCAAAGTGCTGCCTGAGACATTGCGTTGGGGTAAGAGGAAAAGCACTTGAGTGTTTTGCCTCTTATTTATCTGATAGGTCGTCAGCACTCATTGTGTCCTCTCGAATACTGTCCTTCTCTTGTGTGAGCTTCCTCAAGGTTCAATTGTAGGTTCCCTTCTATTCAATTTTCAATTTTTCAATTTCAATTTCAAATGGCTTTATTGGCATGAATGCGCGATACATTGTTGCCAAAGCACTCAATACAACAATATTAACAGCAGATAACAGCAACATTAGTGATAATACTGATAACAACACACACACACACACACACACACACACACACACACACACACACACACACACACACACACACACACACACACACACACACACACACACACACAGATCAGCATTAAGGGAAAGAAAAAAAATAAAAATAATAACAATGATAAAAGATAAAAGTAAATGAATAAATAAAACAAAACAAGGCAGTAAATACATAACCAGCTGTCATGACAAGCTTTTACGTATTTCGCAGATACATATATTAAATCTGGGTGTTCACCCAATATATATTTAATTTTTTTATTTTTGTCAAGTTGATTAAAATTTTGGATTATATTTTCAAATTTTGGGAAGAAGACTGATCTAATTGGTTCAAATTTTTTACAATTTAGAAGGAAATGTCCTTCGTTTTCAACTTCTTGTGTGCAGTATTCGCACAACCTCTCCTCCTTAGGTCGCCATGTTTGTTTGTGGCGACCTTTTTCAATGGCCAATGTGTGATCACTGAGTCTGTACCTAGTGAGTGTTTTTCGGATCTGGGGGTTCTTTATGACATTTAGATAGTTAGCCACTTCATATTTTCGCTAATTTTTAGACCTAAATAATTATATGAATTTGTATGTTGAATTGTTGCATTATTAATTTTAAAGTTTGATTTTGTTATTCCACCCCTTGATCTGTTTTGAAATGTCAAAATTTTAGTTTTTTGTAGATTAATTTGTAGTGCCCATGTTTGGCAAAATGCCTCCAATATTTCCAGTTGATTTTGTAATCCTTCTTGGGTTTTAGACATGATTATGAGATCATCAGCAAACATCAAGCACTTCACCTCAGAGTCTTTCAGGAGAAAACCTGGCGCTGATGAGTTGTTGAGTGATTTGGCTAGTTCATTAATATATAAGTTGAAAAGGGTTGGGCTTATTGGACATCCCTGTCTTACTCCCCTTTGCTGTTGAAAAAAACTTGTTCTTGAATTGTTTATTGTTACTGCACATTTATTATTTGTGTACATAGAGTTTATTACATCAAATGTTTTCCCGCCGATTCCATGATTTAGAAGCTGTAGAAATAGACCCTCATGCCATATCGAATCAAAAGCTTTTTCAAAATCAACAAAGCACGTATATATTTTAGATTTATTTCCGTGTGCATATTGTTGGATGATTGTTTGGAGAGTGTATAAGTGATCTGATGTTCTTTGATTAGGTATGAATCCAATTTGGCTTTTTTCTAGTTTGTTTTGTTGTTTTATAAAGTTTTGAATTCTTTTATTAATAATTGAACAAAATAATTTTCCAAGATTGCTATTTACACATATACCTCTAAAATTATTAGGGTCAAATTTATTTCCATTTTTGTGTATTGGGGTAATTAGGCCTTGGTTCCATGTATCAGGGAAGTAACCCACTGTCAGAATTGTATTAAATAATTTGAGTATAAGTGTTTTAAATTTTTCATCAATATGTGTAATCATTTCATTTAAGAGGCCATCGATACCACATGATTTATTTGATTTAAGTTTGTGCATTTTTTCTTTCAGTTCTTGTTCAGTTATATAAAAATCAAGGGGATTTTGGTAATTTTTGATTGTGTCTTCAAGTATCTTTAGCTTACAACTTATTTCTGATCTGGTTGGAGTTACATTAACATTTTTATATAGATCTTCAAAGTGTGATTTCCATATTTTCTCATCCTGTAGGGCCAACTTGTCCTTGCTTTTATAAAGGGTATTCCAATTTTGCCAGAAGTTATCAGTATTTATTGATTCTTCCATATTTTTGAAAATGTTATTTGTGTGCTGATCTTTCTTAATTTTAATGGTTTGTTTGTATTGCTTCAGGGTTTCATTATATTGAAGACGTATTTCGTGGTTATTAGGATCTTTGTGTTTTAAGTTTGATGTAGTTCTGAGTTTTTTACGTATATTCTTACAATCCGTGTCAAACCATTTTTCTTTTTTATGTTGTGTTTTCTTATTTGTATATTGGCGTTTTTCCATATTGCTTTTGATTGCTGATTGATGAAATATACTTGTTACATCCTCTACCAAAGCATTAACACCCTTACAATTTTGGGAGTACATTTTGTTAAGAATCATGTCAAGTAAGATTTGAGTGTTTGGGTTGCTGATAGCCTTAATGTAATCATTTTTTGTGTCATTTTTCCACTTAAAGTTATATTTTAGTCGAGTCATTTCATTAGAGTTTTTTGTACTTTTTTCAAATTTTCTTTGCTTTAAGTAGATTGTTATTTTGCTATGGTCTGATATTGGTGTAAGGGGGCTGACTGTGAATGCATTGAGATGATTTTCCTCTATGTCTGTGATAATGTAATCTACTGTACTACTACCGCGAGGAGAGTTATATGTGTATTGTCCTAATGAGTCCCCCCAGATCCGACCATTGGCTATGTACAGACCCAGTGATCTACACATGTGTAATAGGCTTCTCCCATTGTTGTTGTTGACTTTATCGTAGTTGTTTCTGTTTTTATTTGTAGGTAGATGGTTGTTGGTGTTATTGATATATTTATTACCTTGAATACTAATCAAGTCTTGATTTATTCCTGTTCTTGCATTTATATCACCACAAACTATGATATTACCTTTTCCTTGAAATGTATTTATTTCCTCTGTTAATGTGGGGAAATAGTCATCATTGTAATAGGGAGAATCAGAGGGGGGTATATATACCGCACACAAGAAGATGTCTTTTGTAGTAGAAACTACCTCCTTCTTTATTTTTAACCAAATATTGAATGCACCTATTTTAATGATTTCTAGTATATGAGTTAATTCAGTTTTATACCAAATTAACATTCCTCCGGAGTCTCTGCCTTGTGTTACTCCTTTTAATTTTGTGGAAGGTAATACTATCTCTCGGAAGCCTATTGGACAGCCACTGGACCAATCTCCTCTACTCCATGTCTCTTGCAAAATTATAATATCAGAGTTCTTTATCTCATTCAAAAAGTCTGGGTCTCTACTCTTAATACCAAAGATGGAGGACCTTAGGCCCTGAATATTCCAAGATGAAATTTTTAAAGATGAACCCATTTTAAAAAGTGAAAACAATGCTTCAGCTGATTTTCTTAGAGATAAACAATAACTTTGAGGAACATATAAGATGGATAGTTGTATACATACACGTAAGCAATATACAGTATGCCTTACTAAAACATATAACATATAATATATCTAATACAACACATATAACACACACACAAATACACATAGATAAGTGTTAGACAGACACTACAAAGAAAACCGAATGGACATTCACAGGAATTATTATTTTTTTTTTTCATAGCCGAATCCACATATATCTGTAGGCTACTATATGGCATACAAACACACGCTCATATACTCACACATACACATACACACACACAACCGGACATACACGCATACAGACACCGACACTCACACACACACAAACGATTACATGCATTAATTGCAGTCTGTTATTAAACCAACATGTAATGCATATAAACATATACTTATAGGTACTTTATCTAAGATGTAAACAAAGTATACTCACTCACTCACTCACTCACATACACACTAGCGCATACACAACATTCAGTCTACAATGTTTTTTTTTTTTTTTTTTTTTCACAATTCCATTGTCCAATATATTTGTTACTTGCCCATGAGATGAGAACTAAGACAGCTGAGCATTTGTTGGATCTCTTTCAGGTCTGTAGATGGTGGTGGTAGTTGGTAGGAGGTGGATGGGTCAGTAATAGGGGGATGGGTGGTGGGATGGTTAGGATGGGGGACTGATGCTCTGTTGACAATTTCAGCATAGCTCTGTTTCTCCTTTCTGTTGAGGCTCTGCTGATTGTACTGTCTTTGTGGTCTTGGTCTGTTTGGCGAGTTGCTCCAGGGCCGCTGGTGACTCAGCTGGACTCTCTGCTGGTGTTGTGGCAGAGAGATTCTCCGAATCTCTGTGATTGTGCGATTGAGAGCGACGTCCTTCAAGGTCTTAGTAAAAGCTGGAATGCACTCTTTGCGCAAGTGTACATGGTCAAAGAGACTGTTGTGGTGAAGAGAGGGGTGTTGAGCCATAAAAACATTTGGCTTCATGGCACAGTCTCTGTATATACTTGCATTGACCTTGTTGATGGTGTCCGGGTGAAAATCGGTTCTTGGCAGCAATGAGGAAATGACAACTCTCGACTCAGGGAAATTGTAAGAAGCCTTCTCAATCACATTCCCAAGTGATAAGGCAACTCTCTCCTGTTGAGCTCTTAGGTCGTTTGTCCCTGTGTGTATGATGATATGGCTTGGGCTGCCCAACTGTTCCACTGAAAGGAGTTCCAGGGCCTTCTCGGTGTTAGGACACCATATCTTTCTAATCCGATGGTATGGAAATAATTTCTTCTCATCCACAAATTTGCCATTAGAGTCCATGAGGAGAATTATCTGGTTGGAATTTAAATTGGAGGTGGCTGGCAGGGCATGAGTTTGAGAGGGAGGAGGAGTTTCAGTCTGCTCTTCCAGTACACTGTCAAGGGGGCAACTGTCTGTTGTGTTGACAAAGTTTCCCTCTTGCTTTTCACTGGGAAGCATCTTCTCCGTCAGGCATAACAGTTGCATTGAGTGAGACTCACTCTCTGCTTTCAACTGTCTGATCTCCTCTGACATCAGAGATAACTGTTTGTTGAATTCCTCCCTTTCCCTTCTCAGTTCCTTTATTTCCCTTTTCAGCTCCAATAGATCTTTTTTATAATCATCCTCCTTGTCAGTTTTTTGAGTGCTTTTAGTTGGTGTTACTTGGACTTGTAGACAGTCCATGGTTTCCCTCAATTGCACCAGTTCTACCTCCATCCTTGAAAACTGATCCCTCATGCTAGTCAGAGAGTTGTGAAGGATAGAAATATCTGAATGATTATCAGGATCAATGTCTATGGCAGAGAGCTCTTCAGAAAGGTTGCTTTGTGGTTGCTCTTTTTTGTGTGCACCCAAGGTGTCTGTTTTCTTGTGAAGTTTAGCTTGTACCTTAATGTCATTGAAGTCTTTTCCAATTTGTTTCAGATTTCCTTGAATTGTTATTGTACCTGTTTTATAGAAGTTCATTGTGATTGTACTGTCATTCTCATGAATCTGCAATTTCCATCCATTGCTTATGCCTTTACGGGTGACTGAGGAGTAATGGAGCCGAATAGCTGTGTGCCATGCCTCTGGCTCATTGGAAAAAAATATGAGGTTGCTGATAGCACCGTTTTTAAAGTGGTCAGCAAAAAGAGTCTCTGGATTTTCCCTTAGGAATTCCTCTTTGTAAGTTTTTTTGAGCTGTTCGTTTGTAGCTTTTAATGGATACACAATTGGAATTGGTTCTGTATCTTTCAAATCATTATGCATTGTATTTTTCAAAACATTCTTTTGGCAGTTCGTTTTCTTTTTGGAATGTTGGAGGGATTGTCCCTTTGCCATGGCTGCTGATTGGCTGATATTGCTGAACATGTAAATGAAGAGTGATGTAATAATGGGCACTTTAACTGAATTAACCTGCCTTGGTCTAGCTTAGCATAGCTAGCTATATCCTCTTTCGGATTGTCTCCAAATCCAAATCAAATCCAAATCAAGCAAAAGTCCTTGATATATACTATACTATATATCTCTCTCTCCTTCTGTACTCACTCAAACAAATTCAGTCCCTCGGTTTTTTAATCCTCTTCCTCCTTTGTGCTTCTTCTGTGCTCCGGGGATGTAAACTGTTCAGTTGTGGAGTTCCTCAGATCTCAGCCAATACTTCTCAATGTTTCTCTCCTCACCCTTGTTTTTTCTCTTCTTTTCCCAGTTTTTAGGAAGATTTTTATATCCTCTCGTAAAGGATTTACTCGTCTTTATATATTATTTATATGTTCATCAAGTTTCAATATTTATCTCCTAACAAAACAGCATTTTTTGCAGTTTCCTTTAGGAGCTCATTTCATTTGCTGCTGCTGTTTGAATTTAGAACTTCTCTCTCTTGTTTGTACCCCCTGGGCAGAAGCATGGGATTTCCTACCATTGCCAAGTCTGTACATGTCAGTTTGCAACCACTGCCTGGAGGACATTAAGTTATGGATGGGTGATAGCTTCCTGAAGCTTAACAAAAACAACACAGAAGTTATTATCTTTGCTTCCCCCACCACCAGTGCAGACATTTGCACTGTGCCCCATTAGCACCAAAAGCCTGTCGTAAAAAAAAAAAAAACACTTTGGAGAGCTCTTTTATTCTGAATTGAAATTTGACAGACAAGTAAATTCTAGGGTTAGTGCTTAATTTTATCAACTGAGAAACAATAGCCCAAGTAAGACATTTCCTTACCCCAAATGGTTATGAGAAGGTGGTCCAAACTTTTATATCTTCCAGGCTGGACTCTTGTAATGCATTACTTTCAGGCATTAACCAGGCATCACTTAATTAACTGCAAGTCATCCAAACTATGGCATCTAGATTTGTAACTAAGACCAAGAAGTTTGATCACATTACACCCTTTTAAGTTACTCCCAGTAAGTGGCTTAGTGGCTCCCAGTAAAGTTTAGGATTATTTTAAAGATTGTATTGGTTGTTTTAAAGGCTGTCAATGGTCTGGCTCCTGCCTATATTAAAAATGTACTGACCCCTTATGCTCCATCAAGGGCCCCAAGATCCTCAAATTATCTTTTACCTCACCTTGGTCTAATGTTAAATCTAAGGGTGATCAAGCTTTTACTCTTGTTGTGAAATAGTCTTCCATTACACATCAGGGGCCGTATTCACAAAGCCTTTTATCTTACCACTAGGAGTGCTCCTAACTCGTGCTAAAACCTTTTACGTAGGAGTAATTTCTTAAAAGTGATTCACAACGGCTCTGAGACCTACTCATACTAAGGATAATACCAACTGATGATGACGGATGACGTCGATTCTCATGCACGAGTTTAGAAGGGGTGAGGACGATGATTGGTTGTTGACAGGCTCTCTCATTAAAAACTCATTTGTGACGTCCCTCTAACAATCCCACTATATCAACTGAAAATAAGAGAATAACCTAGGCTTCAAATTAAGTATTAAATAGTTATGGACAGTGCAGTTAGCAGAATGCACACGCATGATGACAAGTTTGTGCATCCAACGGGAATGACACTTTGCACGATAAGATAAATAGAAAGCGATCAATATATAATATGGCAATTGCATGTAATCAAGGCAGTAATAATTAAAGCACCCAGCAAACTGTTAGGATATTATATTTCCAGCCCTTGACCACTTCAAATATCAGCACATACGGCCCTTCAAGCCCTCCAATCTTAATTGATCAAAGCGAAACGAACGTGAACCGTAGCCTAGGCGAAAGCCTACTGGTCCCAGGACCAATAGCCACTGTCACCCCAGCGGCATCCAGCTGGTAAGTTCTCAAAAACCTGCGACCGCTCTCCATTGAAATGCACGAGTCATCGGTACATCCAGGCCACGGTGGACGAATTATTGTAATGTGTGTCCCGTCACTGGACATTCCTGCGATCGCCATGGAATTTACTTTGATCTTGTGTAATTGGCGATTGTCCAAAGGCAACTGGATAAACTGTTGGATGATGTGGGGTCTACAGTGCGTTGATAGTTTGATGAATTAAACGGCTGACTGATGATTCCCAGTGTCGTCATTTGCGTTTTCCGCGAAGCCAAATAGGTTATCTTTATGTTTCTAAACATTTTACTTCGGGACACATCGTTGTTTAAAGGCGTCATTGCATCCCGCGCTAATTCTACGACAATATTAATACCTTCACGGTTTAAGCAATGTCTTTTATCAATTCCAAGTCGGCTGCAGCCATCTTACGATATTTTGTGAATAGGTCTTAGTGATTTAGGAGTCCTCATGAGGAGTTTTAAGCTGTCCTAGACTTAGGTGCTACTTTTAGGGATAAAATATTTTGTGAATTGCTCTTAGTAAAAAACATTAGGAGTCCTACATTTAAGACTGACACGCCCATTATTTTGAGGAGTTTCTCCTAAATTCGCCACTTATGAGCTACTTTTAGCCCTAAGATTCTTTGTGAATACGGCCCCAGATCTGTTGCCTGCATAGAGACTTTTAAAGCT
>NC_137920.1:35296848-35326848 GCF_963457725.1 Sprattus sprattus
CCCTCATGCATGTCAAAACCTGCCATCCCGTTTGGCATGACAACGACCAATAAAAAGAAGTGGCGGTGGTGGTGGGGGTGACATTGCCTCTTGGGGCAATTACAAAGCTCAATTTGCCCCTTTATTTGAGGAACAGAGGAAAAGCCTGAGCATTTCCAGACATATCCTGAGGCCAGACAGCGGTGGTTGGGGGTGGGGGGGTGGGGGGGTCGTCCTGGTAGCACAGGGTTATGAAGACACAGAGACAGTGGGGTTAGGGAGTTTAGTTGGGGGGCATGCTGGAGGTGAGGAGGGGTAGGTTAGAGGGCAATAAATTCACCCTAAAAATAGCAGTGCCACTACTCCATTCGTATCTGCCCGGTCTTGTTTGTCGGAGCTCCAGAATTGCTAAACACAGGAGATGCTGGTGGCAGGTCAACAGCATCAATCCACAACGCCCCTCTCCCCCACCCCATCCACACCGCCCCTCTCCCCCACCCCAACTACACCATCCTTCTCCCCCACCCCATCCACACCGCCCCTCTCCCCCACCCCATCTACACCGCCCTTCTCCCCCACCCCATTCCTGAAAGGCCAAAGGCCAACTAGTAGGGTTCACCGGTTCAGAGACAACAGGCCCCTGGGGCAGCAGTGAGTTGATAATGAGCTTTACGCCACCAGGAGTCGGGTTGAGATTAGAGCTTTTGTGTGTTCAGTCCTTTGGGAGGGGTCTGGGAGGGGGGGGGGGGGGGGGGGGGGGGGGGCGGGGTTGGTCTGAACTCAACACTAGTGTGACAACAGCCACACTCCCAGATCACTCGTAGAACACCCATACAGAACAACTCCCCAAACCCACTCATCACACACTCACACAACAACCACACACACACACACACACTCACTCATCACAAACACACACACACACACACTTATTCATCACACACACACACACACACCCACACACTCACTCATCACACACACACACACACACACACACACACACACACACACATACACACACACACACACACACACACACACACACACACACACACACACACACACACACACACACACACACACACGCACATACACACACTCACAAACACACTCATCACCCACTCACACAACACCCACGCACAAAAACAACCCAGTCACAGAACACTGCGCCCAGAACTTCCGCAAGCACCCACACAATACACTTACGGAACGCTCACACATGCAGGGCGCACAGGCGACTCAGGGGAGACTTTCATCTGGTAAATAACATCTGTCAAATAACCAAAGAATGTCTCACCCTGTGCTCACCCTTCTCACCAACTGCCTCAGGAGAGCATTTTGAGGTGAGATAAACGAGCAAATTACACACTGATGAATATAAAAGAGGCCTACATTTTTCTGTGTGGTTATGTATTTCCACATTCAGAAGTTGTTATGGGGTTCATAATGGCGAAGGCATTTCTACAAAGATTGCTTGGACCAAATTGCTCTGTGTTCATGCAATCAGCAAAAGTTGAATATCATGACCTGAGACATTAGTTCTTCATGTATTGTCAGAATTGGCAGTTTGTTACTCTTTATTCAATTCCTCTCAGTCTCTCTTTTTTTAGGAAAAAGAGAAAGTATGCACATATTTGATCATACAACTAATTAATATATACAGATATATTCTTCCTTTAACAACGACTTATGATAACAACAACAAACAACTTCTCACACACTTTGAGCTTGTTATTGAGTGTGTATGTGAGTGTTTGCATGTTATTGCTGTGAGGCCTATGGGGAGGGAAAGGGTTAAGCCTGACAGTAATCCTCTCTGGGCCCGGCTGTGTCATCTCTTGTCTAAACATGACACTGCTCTGGCCAAGGAGCCAAGTCTTTTGTTGTCTTTTCACACACACACACACACACACACACACACACACACACACACCACACACACACACACACACACACACACACACACACACACACACACAGCACTTGTTTCTGAGGCCCTAGATGGGCTAAGCTCACTTGTTCAGCACTCTTTCTTTCTCCTTGTTCTCCTCTCTCCCTCTATCTCTCTCTTTCTCTCTCTCAAACACATACACACACACACACACACACACACACATGGGCACACACACACACACACACGTGCGCACACTCACACACACACACTTTGGCTGACTTTGTGCCCCTGCCAACACAGAATATTGCAGCTCTTCTACTGAAGTGTAAACTCTGTGCACCCCCGTGACCACTGGCGGCCTCAGCACCAGCTTTAGACACCTTCCTAAAGACCAACCACGTCGTCTTCGCTCTCCCCAAAGCCCTCATTGTTCTGGGACCAGCCATCATGTATAATTGATAGTGATGAACTCTGCCTGCTGGCAATTGAGCCTCTTTCAACATATAAACAACAGAAAGACATCATAGAACACGTCATTCTTCTCTCTCTCCATCCATCCCTCCTTCCCTCCCTATTCTTCCTTCTCCCGCTCACTGACATCCCCCACCACCACAAACACACACACACACACACACACACACACACACACACACACACACACACACACACACACACACACACACACACACACATTTCCATGTAGGCTTTTATGTTTTATCTTTTTCTAGCAATCTACGCAAACTGGCGCTCCTTTGTTCTTGCCTATCTCAACAAAGCTTTTGTTGGGGCTGGCACATTTGTGAAGGGGGATATGTTGTACAGTTGGTTGATATATCGGGGGGTGTGTTATGAGGAGCGTCTTGTGTGTGTGTGCATGAGTGTGTGTGAGTGTGTGTGTGTGTTTGTGTGTGTGTGTGTGTGTGTGTGTGTGTGTGTGTGTGTGTGTGTGTGTGTGTGTGTGTGTGTGTGTGTGTGTGTGTGTGTGTGTGTGTGTGTGTGTGTGTGTTGGCTGCATGTTGAGGATATTAGTCTAAGTCATATTCACACTGGACCAATATAAATGTGTAATGTAAAAAGTGTCAGGGAATTTAAAGGGACCGTTATAAAGAAAAGTCATATTTAATGAGATCTTTTCTGAGAGCAAAGATTCTATGTAGAAGTTGTTCTCGACGGAAATGATCTCTCTGAAGGTCTTTGTAGCCCTAAAGGGGTTCTTAAAGTTTAAAAGCTTTACATGTCAGATGCAGAAGGCTCTCAAAGGTGTCACAGCACCCCACCCAAGACAACACCATTTCTAGCCAATGATAACAACACTAAAAACAAATACGATGTACATTTTTCTGGTGGACATGTTATCTGTAAATGGTTGACTTTTATATGTGTGTCCAACTGTGACCAGACACTTGCAACACAGCTGGAACGGAGCCAGGGTGGTCTCACATTCACAGGGAGGTTTAAGGGCCAGCCCTAGAGGTCTGGAAATGATTAGGGTTCGTGTGTAACTAAACCGATGGCAATTAAAAGTAATTGAATTAAATGTCACTTTTGTCTCACACAGGGGGAAAAAACAGCTCTCCAGCTGCGTGTGCAATCCTGTGTGATCACCCTGACCTTGCCGGACGTGCTTTGACCTCATCAGTTTGATAACAGATCATAAAATCCAACAGCGACTTTCATCAACAAGAGCGGGGTTTCTTCAAGAAGGTTTCATTTAGCGTGAGCTAAATCATCATTTCAGTCTGCAAGCATAACCATGTACACAGTTGTATCCTTTTTTAGACAGTTGCCAAACGCAAACTGTCTCGTACACTGCGTTCTTTTGTTTTAATATTTTTTTTTCTAATTTTGGTCTGCATGTCATTATTCCAATAATGAGGTAATATCTCAAGGCCTCTTTCTGGCTGCTTGTCACTGGCGATCTAAGATCACCTATCCCCTATCTCATCCCCTATCCCAGATCTCCTATCCCAGAGCTCATCCCCTATCCCAGAGCTCATTCACTATCCCAGATCTCCTATCCCAGAGCTCATCCCCTATCCCAGGGCTCATCCCCTATCTTATAGCTCATCCACTATCCCAGATCACCTATCCCAGAGCTCATCCCCTATCCCAGAGCACCTATCCCAGAGTTCATCACCTATCCCAGAGCACCTATCCCAGAGCTCATCCCCTATCCCAGAGCACCTATCCCAGAGTTCATCACCTATCCCAGAGCTCATCACCTATCCCAGAGTTCATCACCTATCTCAGAGCTCATCTCCTATCCCAGATCTCCTATCCCAGAGCTCATCCCCTATCCCAGAGCTCATCTCCTATCCCAGATCTCCTATCCCAGAGCTCATAAATCCCCTATTCCAGAGCTCATCACCTATCCCAGAGTCACTGGATCTCTTCTTTTTAATATGGCTCAATGGAGTGGAACACCTCGTCTTTTTCCATCCCTCTCATTCAAGCCAACATTCTTCTTACCCCATTTTCTCTGTACCCCCTCTTCTCGTGTGGGGGGGGGGCTCACCCTCTTCTCTTGTTTTCTTCTGGTCTCAATCTACTCCACATGTCTACAGGTATGGCTGTGGCGCTCAGGGTGGGGGTAGGGGTTGGCGGTGGGGGGGATGGAAAGTTTGGGGGAGATCTTGCGTGTGGAGTCCGGCTCGAGCGTGGCAGGAGGTGCCGTATATCTGCCAGAGCTGCGGTGGGGAGGTCAGTCGGGTGGGGGATTGAAGGTGGAGGCGGTCCTTGGAGTGGTGGGGATTGAAGGCGGAGGTGGTGGTGTGTGTGTGTGTGTGTGTGTGTGAGGGGGGTGGGGTCGTGTTAGGGGTATTGAGGGCTGGAGGTTGGGGGGAGCGATCACTAGATCATCAACTCTACCCATCATTCCTTCCTTTAGCCGCCCCCTCCGACCTTCCTAACAACCTACCATTGCTTTCATTAATGCCAGATTTTTCTCATAAATTACATTACCCTCCCCTCATCTCTCTGAGTTCCTTTCTCACTCTCTCTCTCTCTCTCTCTCTCTCTCTCTTTTTCACTCTCTCTCTCTCTCCCTCTCTCTCACTCCTTTTCTCTCTCTTTCTCTCCTTCTCTCTCTCCCTCTCTCCCTCTATTTCTCTCCCTCTCTCTGTCTCTCTCTCTCTCTCTCTCTCTCTCCCTCCCTTAGCCACGTCTGTCTCAGCAGCCAGTCATACTGCCCTATTCTCCATAAATAGGAAACACATTTTATGGGAGGGGGTTTGGACATTGTATCGGCCTCATTTAATTTGTTTGTTTATTCAGACATTTGTTCTGCTGCATGCTGCTTTTGCCTGTGTACCCCCAGGCTCCCCATGCCTCAAAACTCTTTCCAATTTACACACTCCCTTGTACATACAGCCTCCTGGCACACACACACACACACACACACACACACACACACACACACACACACACACACACACACACACACACACAGGTATACATGTAAATATAATGTCATGTTCTGTTGTTTAAACTCGATAATGCAACAATGCAGAATGCGGACCAAATGACATACATGTTCCATGACAGTATTGATTAGCTATATTTGATCAGTACGCTTGAGATTTGGCACCAGGGGTATTAGTCAGTGGAATGGTGTAGCTGATTGTCCTGAGCCCTCAGTGGCGATCGGCCCGTCACTAACGCCCAACAAACCCCTATCATCTCAGATACAGACACTGGGCACAAAGCTTGAAGCCACAGCCAAGATTGAGAGGGGACTCAGAGGGGTTCAAAGTGATGTTTTTGAGGTAATACCCCTGTGCAATGGTTATCCTGTGGAAACTAAGCCTTTGGGTTTGTTATGGTATCCTGTGTAATGTACCCCATGCCCTCGTTAGCACTGAGGGATAAAAGGGGACCCATAGGCCTCTGTGTAAAGTCAAGGATGTTGTTGTGAAGTCACTCATAATGACTAGGATGTTGTTGTATGAGAGTGCATGTTAGTGCCAAACCCAAAGATGTTCCAATCCTCACTGGAGCCCAGATAACCTTTCTACATGACGATATGGACTGACCAAATACCAGTGGGAAGAGCATATAGTAGATAGTATAGTTTAACAGTCAAGCAATAGATAACATTAGCTTCAGACTGGGAATTGACAGGGAACTGACTGATAATTGACTGGTCTATCTGTATGAAACTCGACTGCCTTCAGGGTATTTCTAGACTCCAAAGGGCTTGCTTTAGTGATAGGCATTTCTTCAATGCAAGCTCTAAATCTGGAAAAAATTCTGAACCGTCACAAGATGACGTTGAGGACACACTAGGAAGCCAAATGAAATATGATGAAACTAGAGTTGTATCATGCCCCAGGCATTGTGGGGATAGAACAACTATGAAAATCCTCTCACATAACCGCTGTCTAGTTTAGGAGCATGATAAATCACTTCAGAAAACAGGAAAAGGGACTATAAACAGAAAAGAAATAAAATACCTCAAAAGTACAAGAAACAATAGTGTGCTTATGTGGTTTTCCTTGCCAACCAATTCCCTTATAATGCAAACCTTAGCATAATACAACCACAGACAGAGCTCTCAAAGCACCACATGTAAACCTCCTTAGTCACATTGTAGGTTTGTGCCTGTGTGTGTGTGTGTGTGTGTGTGTGTGTGTGTGTGTGTGTGTGTGTGTGTGTGTGTGTGTGTGTGTGTGTGTGTGTGTGTGTGTGTGTGCCCCTGTGCTCGTGTGCTCGTGTATGTGTCTGTTTGTGCCCATTGTGTATGTGTATGTGTTTGTGTGTGGTGTGTGTGTGTGTGTGTGTGTGTGTGTGTGTGTGTGTGTGTGTGTGTGTGTGTGAGCCCATGCGCGAATGTATGTGTCTGTTTGTGCCCAAGTGTGCATGTGTGTGTGTGTGCCTGTGTGCAAAATGTATGTGTCTGTTTGTGCCCAAGTGTGTATGTGTGTGTGTGTGTGTGTGTGTGTGTGTGTGTGTGTGTGATCCCATGCGCGAATGTATGTGTCTGTTTGTGCCCAAGTGTGCATGTGTGTGTGTGTGCCTGTGTGCAAAATGTATGTGTCTGTTTGTGCCCAAGTGTGTATGTGTGTGTGTGTGTGTGTGTGTGTGTGTGTGTGTGTGTGTGTGTGTGTGTGTGGGTGTGGGTGTGTGTGTGTGTGTGAGCCCATGCGCGAATGTATGTGTCTGTTTGTGCCCAAGTGTGTATGTGTGGATGTGTGTGTGTGTGTGTGTGTGTGTGTGTGTGTGTGTGTGTGTGTGTGAATGTTTGTGTGTGTGTGTGTGTGTGTGTGTGTGTGTGTGTGTGTGTGTGTGTGTGTGTGTGTGTGGGGGGGTATGTGCGTGCGTGCATGCGTGTGCGACTGACTCGGAGGTCATAGAGGACATTCATATAACAGGTAACCGTGTGGAAATTAAATTGAGATTTGAAACAGTCCATTGTTGAAAGGAAAGCAGCCCCTCTCCCAGCTTACTAATGCCTTATTTTAAAGTGGAGGCGCTCTGGAGCCAGCCCTACCGAATTTTAACACATTGTTCTTGGCAAGACCTTTCAACAGCCCCTGGCCTGGAAAAACATGTGCTGTACTCCACACACTCACACACTTGCACACACACACCCACACACACACGAACGCACTCACACACTCACTCACTCACACACACAGACACAAAAACGCACACACACAAACGCACCAATACAGCAAAAATATTTACTCAACAGCAATTTTCTGAGGAATTTGGGATGCTAATTAAAAGAATGTGTGGAGTAGAGCCACAATGGCCTCTTTTCAGTCAGACTTGGCAGCGAGCCACAGGCCAGGTTTCTTCAATCGGACAGGGAGAAGAAAACGAGGATCCTCTTCCTCGGGAAAGAAAGCAAGGAGGAAGAGGAGGGCAGTCTGACTTTTCATTCATAATGTTAGACTTTATTTTGTGAGGTATTTCATTTTTGCATGAAAATAAGCTTGAGGTGTTTTTGACGACGTTTGATGATGTTTTTTTTGCAGTTGTTGAGCAAAGTGCACGAATTGTAAGATATATCCAGTGATGAAAGTGCACTTGACATGGCACATTGGGTCACATAGATCCTTTACGGGGGCCTGAGGGGAGTATAGTGTTGCCCAGACCCATGCAATTAATTAAGTTGTAGATGTTTGTGAAGAAAGGTGCAGCCATAGAAAAGTGCAGGAAATGGGAGAAGTACACATAATATTGAATCTGTGTTGAGCTTTAGAGGGTTAAAATAGACTCTTCATGAGACCATCAAACATTAGACCATAAGACCATATACTTATCAAGAACACTGACAGTAAAACCCCCATCAAACACATTTAATGAATCCCAAATCTAAAGATGTCATTTAAACATAGCCTGATGATGAGGGGGCAATCATAACTGATGGTGTCACCTTATGGTGTGTCAGGTCTTTCTAAACTTGAATGCAGCGTCATACAGATGTGCCCGCGTCATTCTCCAGCTCCTGCAGCCAATGTGACCCAGTGAAACATACCAGAAGTGTGGTGTCTTTTCTCCTGACAGAACCATTGGACGTGATGAAGGCCTACCGCACGTTCTAACGCTGACGCTCACACGTCCTCCGTGGTGAGAGGCCGTGTAAATATTTGCCTGGTTTTGGTAAGTGCTTGTCCCAGGAACATGTCCTCAGTTGCTAACAACAACATGGAACAACAGTGTTGAACCAATCCATTCTTGCCCGGTCCCAGCGAACTCAAGTGAAGTTGCGGAGTTTTGGATGGAGTTCCTCACATGTCTGGCCCTGCTAGGCTCCGCTCTGGTCTGGTCTGGTCTGGTCTGGTCTGGTCTGGTCTGGTCTGGTCTGGTCTGGTCTGGTCTGGTCTGGTCTGGTCTGGTCTGGTCTGCTCCCTGTTCCCCTCTCTTTCTGTCTTCACTGGGACATCGCAGACATACCTGAAGCATGAGCAAGCCCACAAAGGACCCCCATCCCCTCCTCTATAAAAAACACACACACACACACACACACACACACATGCATGTGCTCTACTTTAACATGTAGCTACTCTCTCTCTCACACACACACACACACACACACACACACACACACACACACACACACACACACACACACACACACACACATAAGGGAAAGGTTTGTTCTGTTGCTGTGGATACCTACTTGGCCAGGCATATAAAAACCCTTGGCTCTAGATTTATGTCTGGTCAGGACGGGAGACACGAGGAGGTGGATGAGGAAAGAGGTAGAGAGGACGAGGAGAGGTTATAGTGTGAAAAAAATGTGTGTGTGGGGGGGGGGGGGGGGGGGGGTGTGTGTGTGTGTGGGGGGGGGGGTGGTGTGTGTGTGGGGGGGGGGGGGTGTGTGTGTGTGTGTGTGTGTGTGTGTGGCTCAGAGAGATGCTAAGAGAGTGTGTATGTTAGAGAGGCAAGGGAAAGAGGAGAAGACAGAAGGACATTAATACACGCACAAGACTGTCTCGGAGGGACGTGGGGTTGTTGACCCCGAAGTGTTGGCCTCTGGAGAACAGGCATCCAGAACGTTCGTCCAAAGTGACAAACCACATTCCTGCCCTAAAAAATGTATACATTCAGACAAGATATTATCAGTAGAAACAGAATTATGCAAAATATGTGGCTATTTCATCACATTTCAGCATATTAGCAATCCGGGGTTTTGTGATGTATTCATTCTGTAGAGCTGTGGTTTCTATTACTCAAATCTGAGTTTTAAATATTGCAGTCAAAATCTAATTCTCCACATTTTGACGTATATTTACCATCATTACCATGCTATACATCCAGTGGCTGTACCATTATTATCTTTTGGTATTAAAATACTTAAACTAAATAGGATTTAATGGCAAACAGCTGAATGAAGTGGTACTGGACTGTAGTGTACTGTATTGTACAAGTCAGGGAAGAGGGGGACTTCGGCTGAACAGTTCATTTGCCTGTCAGTGAAAGGGCAGCAGTAAATAGCACAAGGCAAATGTGTAGTCTAATGTTAAATCCATCTATGGAGATACAAAATCTACTGTAAGCACTCAGCGGGCGCGCGTACATGAGAGACTTAAAGGCCGTAAATCAGATCCTACTGTCATAGTTTATTGCTGTGCATTAGGCTGCAGACCGCACTTCATTCAGGAAGTTAGACAGTTGTGGTTATTGAGAGTCAACAGCTCGGGCAGTCTGCAATGACTGTGTGTTTATTCTTGAGGAAATGCAGCAGCGTAACACAGCTCTCATACACAGTCCCTCCAGGTTTTCACTGTCTTTCGATTATTTTTCGCAATCAAAATGACTGATTTTGTGGTGGTAATTACTAGGAATTGGCCAGATATCTGCCAATTTATGTTTCTCTGTAAACCCCACTTAAATTCCACATACTAAACAAATTAATGAGAGAAAGAAATCACAGACATCAGACAAATTGTGAGAATTTCAGATTTTTTTATATATATTATATATAAATCTATATATACAGTATAATGGTATTTTAAGTTTGTGTGTGTTTTTATGTCATGCAATGGAGACATAAGTCACTTTAGATGAGTCATCTGACAAATTATGACTTTCACAACCATAGTACCATCCATACTAGAATGGCACTGAAAATAAGTAAATGTTGTGCCTGACTTTGACCCTTTGAACTCAAATCAAAGTAAATCAAATCAAAGTTATTGCTTATATTCATGACAGTAAGAATGAACACTATTTACAATGTCACAACTTAATACAAGTTAGAATAGCATAATGTAGTTATTTTAATAAAATAACAGTTATAGATCAAGCTATGTCATGAACTTTAAGTCAATGTCTAAAACTTATACCACCATCATGAGACTTTTTTGTAAATGTAGGTGCAATTTATGCAGTCAATTATTTAAAAAATGCAGCGTCACTAAGAATTTTGATACATTGCTGATGTTGCATTATATTTACAAACAAGAGCAATCGGAGATTTCTGACCTCCAGCAAGGAGGTACACAAATCCGGATCCAGAATCCGGATCCAGATCCGGATCATCCTGAAATTTTAATGGGGATGTCCCAGGACCAAGATCCACATCTTGTGAAAATTTCAGAAAGATCCGCCCAGTAGTTTCTGAGAAATCTTGTCCACAGACAGACAAACGGACAAATAAATAAATAAATAAATTAACGGACCCGATCGCATAACCTCCTTGCTGGAGGTAATCACGGAATGTGTTAGAAATACTCTCCGCATTCACCCCATCACTTATGCTTGCGAGCGAGAGAGTTTTTTACTGAACACTTTTGGTAATTACAGTTAAGTGCAGCATGGGACAAGCATCAGTTCTCTCCTTTTCTGAACAGCATTCAATTATCAGGAGGCCATCAATTTGGACCTGGGTTGGACCCCCAGGGTAAGCTAGTGTTTTGGAAAAGGAGTGTGTGTGTGGGTGTATGAGGACATGTGATGACGTGTGTGATGTGCATGAGCTTGTCAGTGTGTATGTACATGTGTGCAGGCGCATACCCCCTTTTTTTTTTACATGGGGCCCCAGGTGAGGCACATGCAGCAACACACAAAGACTAATGTTTGGTGGGGTTGGAAACACAAACACACACACACACACACACACACACACTAATGTTCGGTGGAGCTGGGAACAGTTGGTGATTGGAGATGTGTTTTTTTTCCACTGAACCCCCAGGCGACCAGTGAGTTGTCAATGTGTGAGACTCATAAAAGGGTTAGAGGCTGACTGTTGAGCGCATACAGTCAGTATCTATATATTATATTCTCAAGTGTGTGTGTGTGTGTGTGAGTGAATTTGTGTATGTTCATGCTTGCTCATAAAATACACCACCATTTCTAGAAAACACTTTTATTCATCCAAAAAAGCTCAAACATCCATTTACAACAAAAGGTGATAAAAAGACAAAATGCCTCCCAAAATCAACACAACATCATCCACAAAAAAAGCTGTTATGAAAATATTTCAAATATCCTCAGTCCCTTGTGTGGTGTGAAACTGTATTTCTATTATCTTTTCCAGTTCAATCATTTGGTTCTGCTCCTTCCCCATACATTCCTTGTATGTGAAAATGTACTTGGCCAATAAACATGATTCTGATTCTGATTCTCTGCATTGATGCATACCATGTAGTACTTGTTGAATTCATATAGCATTAAGCAGAATCAAATTATATATATAAAAAAAAAGTCGTTTGACGAAAATACTGACTCTCTAGGAGTTAAATGGAATCCTTGGAGCAAAGTTATCCTGTGTTTACACTGTTGAAACACATGGAGACACAAGCAAAGTTTAGCCTTTCAGTCAAATAAAAACATTCGTTTCAATCTCCTATGGAGAAACTGAGTTTTGTGGGATAACTCTTGCTAACGATGCTTTACAACAAAAAAACAACAAGTGAGGCAGAAAAGATAGTGGAGAGTGATTTAAGAATGAGACGTTCATGCCAAGCTTTTCCAACATCTGATGCTTAGATGTCTGAAATCATGTAGTCCGAGACAGGAAGGGGAACAAAAAATTTAAAAAACAAAATCATTCAAAAACGATTTTTATATTAGCCTGTTTCGTTTGAACTTTTCATTGTCTGGTTGGTGTCAAGTGTGCAAAACCAGTTCTGAAGCGTGGCCCAGAGTTTCTTGAGCAGTCAGCACTGGAGAGAAATGGAGCAGATCAGCGAGTCAGGGAGTGAGTCCAGCCCACAGGGGACACTTGGAAAGGCCATATCTGTGAAGCATCATGCCGAGCAAAATGGTAGGAAATGAATGGCCTCCAAATTGCAAAGCATACCCTAAATTAGGCCCAAGGTCCCTCTTACTTTCTCTTTGTAGTGTGTGAGTGTGTGTGCTTTTGTGTGTCTCTGTGTGTGTGTGTGTGCGTGCGTCGGGTGTCTGTGTGTGTGAGAGTATGTAAACACGAAGTATGTGTATATGTGGTGTGGTCTATGTGTGTGTGTGTGTGTGTCTGTTAACTGTGTTGATATGCCAGTGTTATATGTTATATTTACCCTTTTTCAGTTTGTTTGCGAAGTGCCTTGAGGTTATTTTTAGACTGTTGGTCTCATTGTGTAGTGCTTGACCGCCTATTTCAGGCGGGAATGCAAGGCCTCAGGGTAGTTAGTTACAGCCCCTAGTACATCTGTACAATTCAGACATTCATGTGGTAAAGTTCAAATTTCATGCTAAGAACATGGGAAGGATTTTATCTGTGATAAGTCAGGGAAATGCTACAGTCTTACCATATCAACAACATTGTCATCATTCAACACAAACAGGGACACAATAATGACAAACCATATCAATGTCTTTACAAAAACAACATACAAAGGGCAACACAAGAGAGAAGTAACCTTCACAAAGTACCAATCACAGCAGGGGGCCCACACTCAAGACAGTGAAGATCTTGTCCTCATGTCTTTATCGTGTTTCAGCTTGTCTTTCACAGCAACGGATCTCCTTTTGAAGGATGGTGTCTCTTCAGGGGGTGGGGGTGGGCTAGAGGAGGGGGTTAATCTTGAGCTGCAGCATGAAGCAAAACAAAATGCCTTATTTTTCTGTCTCGGTACCATTTGTTGTACATTTCCTTATCTGTTTCCTCTCCAGCACCCCGCGGGAGAGAGAGGGATGAAGTGAGTGGTTCATTCGTTAATTTTTTTTTTTTTTTTTTTTTCCCGTCTTTCCCAAGAGGAGCCAGCAAGCGGAGACGAAAGAAATGGCTCGTTGCCATGGCGGAGGCGCAGTCCTGGTGTGTCTGTCGTGTCTTGTTGTGTCACACAGTGTCACACACGTACACACAAACTTCTGTGTGTTTCCTCTCCCCTCCCTTTCCCCAATTCATCCCCCAAATCCTCCCCTAACTGCACCCCCCAAGCCCTCCCTCCCTCTCCCCCGACCTCCTCGACTCTCTGTCCTGGGCCTGAGCCAGCATAGCAGACATCCAAACACACTCCCCAATCTCCTAGTCCAGCAACATGATTGCAAAGTATTACATCTTTCGTTTCATGTGTATAAAAATCATTACAATACAAGCCAGACATAAGAAAATGCAAAACAAAGGCACCTTCCTTTTCAAGAGGAAAAAATACCTCTGCAGGCAATTGCACTTCCTTTGTCTCTAGCAAACAAATTTCAGCTGGCTGGGTTTGCTTGCTCACAAACAGTTAGCATAGCTATCTGCGTAACCCATTGGGGAAGAGAGAATATGTTCATAGCCAGAAAAGCCCATTATGGGCTGAAGGTCTGAACTGCAGTCACATAAGCTCAGAAGTAAGTGAACTGTAGCTGTCTCTTTTCATGCTCAGAAGTAAGTGAACTGAAGCTGTCTCTTTTCATGCTCAGAAGTACGAGGGTTTCAGGCTGGCCACGTTGTTGTTAGCGTTGGTCTGTCCCTGCATGAGCAGCACCTCGTACTCCACGCCGTTCGGTGTCTGCGGGGGGCAGGGCGTGATCTCCGGCTGCTTCTGGGGGAGCGCCCCGTTCTCGAGACACGTCTTGACCCCTTCAAGCTCCAGAGGGGTCGGCTCTACAGCGTCCAGCTCCACGTGAGCTTTTGCCCACTTCCTCCTGCGGAGGAAAATGATCACTGCCACGATGGCCGTCACCACCATCACCAGGGCCAGGCCAGCCAGCGCCAGTGCGAAGGAGGAGGCCATGGGCCCTTCGATGCGGGGCTGAACAGTTGAGGTGATCGGCGCACCTGCAGTCCTCGCTTCCATGCAGGAACCTCCAGCGCCAGACTCGCCCAAGGGGCTGGCACAGACCGAGTAAGTGCAGTTGGGTCTCAACCCTCGTAGTGTGTATTCAGGGTACGTAGCTGGGACACTCAGATGGATGGGCCGCTGGTCGGGTCCGGAGAGGTTGCGGTAGGTAAGTCGAATGCCTCGAATGTGTGGCCGTGTCTCGATGTAGCGGTGCAGGTCGAGGAGGATAGACGTGCTGGTCACATGTCGAGAGCTGATGTCCGGCTCAGGGGTTGCTGCTGTGACCACAGCCACCTCCGGGATCGAGGGGAAAGACTGCGACTCCTCCAGGTTCTCACAGTACAGCCCTGTGGTGACGGAGGGGCACAGACACTCCACTTGCCCCTGCTGGTTGAACTTGCAGGTGCCCCCATTCAGGCAGATATTGGAGGGGCACATGACCTCCTCGTGACCCTCGCCAGCACTGCTCGGGGAGGCAGCCGGGTTCTGGGGATGGAGGAAGCTGTCGGCCTCTGGAGAAGGAGTGTGAACACTCGGAGGGGCAAGAGTCGTGGTGCCTGTGCGCGAGGTGGGGGTGAGTGCGGCGAGGGTGCTGCTGATCACCGGCGCCTGGGTCCGCACAGTGGTGGTGACGGGGCAGCCGAAATCCTTGTGGTCCAGCTCTACCAACACCTTCCCAGAGTTGCTGGGTGGGAAGTGGCAGCGGGTCTCTTCCTTGCGGCCAAGCTCCACCTTCTGTCCCCGCAGCCAAGCGGGGAACCAGGCAAGCGGGCACAGGCAGTTGAAGGGGTTCTCTGCAGCCACCAGCTGTTGCAGTTTGGGGAAGAGCTGGAAGAAGCCCACGGGAAAGCCCTGGAGGTTGAGGTTGCTGAGGTCAAGTGCCTGGAGCGCGACCAGGTTCTCAAAATCCTCCTTCACCAGCTGTCCCAGCTGGTTCGAAGCCAAGCTGAGGCGAATCAACCCCTTGACAGACTTTAGAGCGGGGGGCATCGCAGACAGCTTGTTCTGAGACAAGTCCAAATCGTGGAGGTTGGTCAGGGAACTCATCAGCTCATTGTCCAGGCTGGTCAGCCCGAGCCCAGCCATCTTCAGGGACTCCAAATTGGGGGTCTGGAAGTCAGCAGAGCTGGAGGGTGGAATGTTGTTGTGGCTGATGTCCAGGAGGAGGAGTCTGGGTAAGCGGATAGGGGGAAGGATGGTGAGGGCATTCTGTTGCAGCTTGAGTTCCAGAAGTTTCTCCAGCCCTACAAAGGCGGCCGGGTGGATGCTCTGGATGCGGTTGCTGTAGAGATAGAGCCTCTCAAGTGTGACCAACCCCGAGAAGCTTTGCTCGGCGATGTACGTGATTTGGTTCGAGGACAGATCCAAGTTGCGGAGAGAAGACAGCTGCCGGAACACTCCGTCTGGGAGCTCCACCAGCTGGTTCTGGCTCAAGTCCAGCAATTCCAGCTCCCCAAGGTCAGTGAAGTCGTCCTCAGACAGAGTGTTGATGCCATTCTGGAAGACGTAGAGCTGCTTGGTGGAGGCAGGGATGGCACTGGGCATGAAGCTGGACCGTCGCTCCATGCAGAAGATGCTGTCGCCCGGGAGGCAGGAACAGCTCTCCGGGCAGCCACTGCTCAGGCTCAGAGACGACTGGAGGAACAGCAGGAGAACCGGCCATGCTGGAGTAGAGAACCACATGCTGTCCCCTCCCAGACCAACAATGAGTCCTGCAGGAACACAAAATAAAGGCAGCTCAGAAACAGGCCAGTCACAATGGCAACTCATGTGTCAAGAGTGTATGAAAAAACGTAGTTAATGAAATCAGGCAGTAAATGTGTTTTTTTGTGATTGTGTGATTTGATTGAATTAATTAATCCAGAGAAATGTCATGTGTAGATGCATTATAGAATTTCATTCAAAAGTTTTCATTTAAATCATAGTCTGGCATAAGTATACAAATAATTACAAACAAATGTTTAGCATGCTAGCATAAAACCTTCTAACTTTTACATTTTCAAACCTGAATAGGACGATGGATGTTTTTTAATGTATGATCAAATTACTATTCTCTGTAGCTTAGGTTGGATAGCCAATTCTAGCAACACCATACAAAAGTACAAGATTTGTACTGACAAAGTCTCCAGAGAAGTTAAGCTTGTTGTTCTTGTTGTAGGTTTTCATTTGCACTTTAGAGAAGAAAGAAAGAACCTCTTACTCAAACACTGTGTTTTTCCATTCTTTATGTGCCACAGACACGGACTTAGCATTCATAAAGCTTTGGCAGCTCTCTCGAAGCTCCACCCCCCGATCCTCTGCTCAGTAAAACACAGTTAACCATGGTGGACTGTGCTGTTTGTGTGGTGAACTCATCTCCCACTCTTTAAAACACAGTCAGCCATGGTGGACTGTGCTGTTTGTGGGGTGAACTCATCTCTCACGCTTTAAAACACAGTCAGCCATGGTGGACTGTGCTGTTTGTGTGGTGAACTCATCTCTCACTCTTTAAAACACAGTCAGCCATGGTGCACTGTGCTGTTTGTGTGGTGAACTGATCTCCCACTCTTTAAAACACAGTCAACCATGGTGGACTGTGCTGTTTGTGTGGTGAACTCATCTCCCACTCTTTAAAACACAGTCAGCCATGTTGGACTGTGCTGTTTGTGTGGTGAATCTCCCACGCTTTAAGATGTGGGGTATGGTGCCTGTGCCCTGCAGGCAGGCCCACCCACAGGGGGTTCGGGTTGGCCCCAAATTTTGGTGAGAGGCGTGTGGCGCCCCTGGCCCTGTACCTACATAAACAGTGAGTGGCCGTTCCATACAAACATGCCTCTGCAAATACACACACACACACACACACATTCGAGCATAATCAAACATCCACACCCACACACTCCACACACACACACACACACTCTCTTCCCTACCCACCCACACGCAGAGCACAGATACCACACACACGACTATAAGCCCCCCGGGCTCCGAGTGCAGCTCATAAGCGGGGCAGAAACCAGGCAAATAAACAGCGAGGGAAGACTGGCCGGGATGGCGGATGACCAGTCTGTTTTCCCACCTTCGCTCAGACAGCGCTGGGTCTTTATGGCTATACGCAAGCGCCCCGGTCGAGCGCATGTGAGGGCCAATGTGTGTTGACTCGTTCACTGATATCACAAATCTCCCCCTAAAACCTTGAGCAGCATTTAGGGCACAAAAACAAATTCTGCCTAAGCCACAGGATAGCAAGAAGCCCGGAGTGTGTGGTCTGAGGGGCATTTTACAATGTCTCCATTGTGCTCTGAAAATTCAACACAAAATGAACTGTCTGGTGTTGCCTTTCTTTGATGAATGCTGGGAGTGGTGGGGGGTGGGGTGTCGAGCTCTGTTTTGGCCCGCATCCTTTTGTAGTGAGGTGAGGAGAACATATCAAAAGCACACCGCAAACTCTGTGACCACTGGTTACCCCCTCTAAGCTGGTGATATCATCCCACATGAAATATCACTTTTCCCTGCTTTGGATGTTACTGCTCTGCTCTGCTGGGATATCCTCTGAGATAAGTACAAAAAAAAAGTGCATAAAAGAGGTATGGTTGTGAGCTTTACGGTCATACTTGGCTGAAGGGGTTTGGGACCGTAAAACATATGGTTCAACTCACTGCAGATGTCTCCAGTTTCAGTCCACCTTTCTACAAACCATGCTCACCTCCCTCACAGTATTTGTTAATAATGTAGAAAAAACACAAATGTTGCATTTTACAGCATTTTGCAGCTTTAACATACCCAGATACTGTAGTCCCCAACATATTCATGCTTTACTGGCCAGTCATTTCATGCATGTGTTATCACTCCTGGCTAAATCTTCCAGAACAGAGCCACAGACATGCCGGATCATTCTCTTGGTGGAGTTTGTGGGGTGAGCTGTCACATTCCCTAAAGTATGATTGCAGACCCGTTCCTATTTGTTTCTTGGCAGCCTTGTGGCATCTCATTATTGCATACCAAGCATAATTGTCTCGTATCGTGTTTTTGAAAACCTGCTCTAATTTATAAAATGCTTTTGATGACAACTGGACCGCTTCAGCATCGTACCGTTGGGATCATCATTTATCATTGTAGGAAATGTCACTATTTAGTGAAAACTGTCATACTGTCATATATTTTGTCATGCATTTAGTGAAAGCGTTATTCTTGTTCTAAACACATAACGCTATGGCAAATTGTTTGTGCCCCTCAATCTTGTCTGTGTTCCTCCATCAACTCCCTCGTTTCCTTGGGCCCCTCTCTCCTCTTGACCTCATGTCAATCTGTGGTCCCTCTTGCATATTGCCACACGCCCCCCGCCCCTCCCCACTGCACCCTCCTCCAACACAAAAAAAGAAAAATCCACAACTCTCCTCTGCTGCCAACCTCCCCACCCCACCCCACCCCACCCCACCCCGCTCAGAACGCCAGAGTGGAAGTTGGAGCGAAATCGGACCCCCTTTTTCATTAAAGCGGGCGACGGCTCCTCTCCCTCCTCTCCCCGTCCCCGTCCTCGCCCTGCACTCCCTCCTGGCCAGCGCCTGATCCCACCGGCACGGCTGGAATTCGCAATAACCCTTAAAATCCATCTTCATCACAGGAAGGCAGGAGGAGGCCAGAGCTGGGGTTGCAGCTGAGAGAAGAGAGGAAAAGAGAGAAAAGAGAGAGAGAGGGAAGGAGAGAGAGGAGGGAGGGAGACAGAGACAGAGATGGAGCGTGAGATATGGAGAAAGAGATGGAGAGAGAGACAGAGGGAGGGAGAGAGATGGAGAGAGAGAGACAGAGGGAGGGAGAGAGATCGAGAGAGAGAAAGAGAGATAGGGAGGGATAGAGATTGAAAGGGGGAGAGAGAGAGAGAGAGAGAGGGAGGGATAGAGATTGAAAGGGAGTGAGAGAGAGAGGGAGGGAAAGAGATGGAGAGAGAGGGAAGGATAGATATGGAAAGGGGGAGAGAGAGAGAGGGAGGGAAAGAGATGGAGAGAGAAAGAGGGATAGAGATGGAAAGGGGGAGAGAGAGGGAGAGAGGGAGGGATAGAGATGGAATGGGGGAGAGAGAGGGAGGGATCGAGATGGAAAGGGGGAGAGAGAGGGAGAGAGGGAAGGAAGGAGGATGGATGCAGGCGAGGAGAAGGACGAGGATATACTGTACTGTACTGACAACCACATACAACTCCAACCCCTCTCTCCTCGTATGAAATAGCCTTAAACACAACAGAAGTATGGAATTTACTGTAAAGTAGGATGTTTTTCAACGGATATTCTAATCAATCACTCATACAATCATGAGTTATGGTAGGCACAATTTAAAAAAAATTGTACTACCAAAAGAACAGGGCTGAGATCATAAAATAAGCAAGCATCACTATTTAACCTGCCTTGAAAAGGAACCGTTCCTATTACCAAACCCTGTGTAAGTAAACCATATTAATGGGCACCTGACCACGCTCACAGAACCTCACAAAGGCATCCCAACCTGCCAAGGCATCATATAAGGATATGACCTCATCACAATCTCCCAAGGCATCATATGAGGATACGACCTCATCACAACCTGCCATCGCATCATATGAGGATATGACCTCATCACAACCTGCTAACGCATCATATGAGGATATGACCTCACCACAACCCCTGCTCTAGTAACTAATATCCTCTGCATTGTCCCTCCTAATCCCCCTCTATAAATGGAAACTAACAGTGTCAAACTGGTTTGGCATCGCTTCTGTCAGGTGAGTATGTGGCGCCTGTTTGTCATCCAAAAGCAATGACATCACAAAAGCATACCTTGTATTAACTAACCGCCGGCAGGCAGGGCATGCCAAAGGGCACCCTGCGCCTCCAGCCAATCACCAATCGCTTATACGTACGCACACGCTCCTGTCCTTATATGGTGTTTGGGGCTCGGCGTGAGGTGGAGGCGAGTGTGGAGGATAAACAGGAAGGTGAAGGCACACTGGTGAGGGCACACTGGTGAGGGCACACTTGTAAAGGGGGACACTGGTGAGGCCACACTGGTGAGGGCACACTTGTAAAGGGGGACACTGGTGAGGGCACACTGGTGAGGGCACACTGGTGAGGGCACACTTGTGAGGGCACACTGGTGAAGGCACACTGGTGAGGGCACACTGGTGAGGGCACACTGGTGAGGGCACACTGGTGAAGGCACACTGGTGAGGGCACACTTGTAAAGGGGGACACTGGTGAGGGCACACTGGTGAGGGCACACTGGTGAGGGCACACTGGTGAGGGCACACTGGTGAGGGCACACTGGTGAAGGCACACTGGTGAGGGCACACTTGTAAAGGGGGACACTGGTGAGGGCACACTGGTGAGGGCACACTGGTGAAGGCACACTGTATGTATTGTACTTGCACACTTGCTGTATGTGTGGCCGGGTGTCATGTGACAAAGCAAACACAGCCAGGGCTCAACCCAGGAAACCACAACTCTCCCGCAAATCTTTCCTCCCATGAAAAAACATCATTACAGCCTAATGAAATATGTATCAATAAACCATCCTTATCTGCAACCCCCACCCCCCCAACACACACACATTCTCTCTGCCTGTGTCTTTATTCAGATCTTAGCCGATATGATTGTATGCTTGCCTTGTCGATATGAATACAGTGAACGAATGCCCAGAAGTTATGAAATCCTGAATAACAATAATAATAATAATGTCCATCTGTGCCCAGCTTATTAGGGCTTGCTGTTCTTTCTCCCAAAATTCTTCTCTCCAAAATCATTTGGCTTTGAATGCTGAGCCACGGGCCGAGGGATCAAATGAACGAGGGAGTGGGAGGGATGAGAGAAGGAATGAAAGGCTTATGGCCAAATTTTTCAGAAATTATTTGCTTTGGTCTCTCTCTCTCTCTCTCTCTCTCTCTTTTATTTTCTTCTCTGGCTCTATCCTTTTATTTCTCTCTCTCTCTCTCTTCTCTTTCTCTCTATCTCTCCCTGTCTCTTTCTCTCTCTCTTTTCTTCTCTCTCTCTGTCCTTCCATTTCTTTCTTTCTCTCTCTTCTCTTTCTCTCTGCCCTTCCATCTCTCTCTCTCTCTTATGTTTTCTTCTCTTTCTCTCGGTCCTTCAATTTCCCTCTTTCTCTGCCTCTCTCTATGTCTCTCTCTCTCTTTTCTTCTCTCTTTCTCTTATTTCTCTGTCTGTCCTTCCATTTCTTTCTCTCTCTCCCTGTCTCGCCCCTACTTTGAGTATTTTAAACGTCAGAAAGGTTCATGTGACTTCACCTCCAAGTATATGTGGATGCCTCATGGACTCCATGGAAGTGCTCTAACACACAGTGGCTTATTGTGCTGTGCAATATCAGAACAACTTTTGAATATATAGTCATATAAGCATCATATCATAACCAAATCGTATCTTACTGTAACACGATTAAGATGATGTGCGTAGCTGAACACCGTTCTCTACTCCCCTATAGAGTGCTTTGGATTCTTGATTAAATGCTGTATTAAATGACACGTTTTACACAATAAATTTCCATTACCTTTGCAATCTGTTACAAATGGTGGATGAATCTGTTGGCTGTGACAGCTTTGTTGCCCGATATTCATGCTCACAATCTTTGCTTAGTTTATCATCCAGCTACAACAAAAGTTCCTCCCAATCTCTCAGGCAAATTATTTTGTTCTTTTTGAAAGTGTTTGACTTTTTTAATCCACAAAAACACGAGCGAGCAACGGCCCTTCCCTTTCCACATAAATATGCTTGGGTGTGTGTGTGTGTTGACAGTTAAACTACAGTTTAGCAAGCCATGCCAACTCACATTCAGACCACACAGCTCTGAAATTAATTGCAAAGATCATCATCTAAGCTTCTACCATAATTACAGTCCTTTAATTACAGTCAACTGCAAAAACCACACAAATCCAAAATCAAACTGATTGCTGGTTGTTTGTCGGAGCCTCTGGCTACGGTGTCATACACGTCTTCCACTTGGCAACTACGACTTTAAAAACCAATTAGGTTTGAGGAATATATAAAATCAAATCAAAGATGAGAACTTCAATACATTCACCCCTCCTCAGTGACACCACTTCAAAGGAATAGCATGAATGAAGCGCTACAAAGTATCACAAAATCACTTTGTTTGCTGCACAACACCACAGTATGCCCAAGCTACATACCGCATCAATTAAAATACTATATTAATGCATGAAGGGTGGGGTCATTTTCAGTTAGGCAAAGCTAAGCCTTGAGTCTAGTAAACCTTGACACTGCATGGAGAGAACAGTGAATACCCTTACCGGCTGATACAACATCTGACTACAATTTCAAACCTCAGAAACACAATGGAATAGCTCACAGCTTCTTGCAAACACTTTCGCCACAAGTTTTTACCACAATCCTTTGTCAACAATTTGTCTCCAGCAACACAACATTTTTTTTTTAAACTTATACTTTAACTATAAACTGGACATAAATGAACATGACACGGACGTCAGCAGTCAACAGGCAGACGGTTGCTGCGGCAGGCTCTGGAGCTGATGGTGACAGGACCGCCAGCGGGTACCAGAGCACACCCGTAATCCTAAAGGAACACTGACACTGGTGGCCAATAAAACCCGACCCTGTGTGCGGCAGGCCGAGCTCCCTGCGGAGTAGAGCGGAGAAGTGACCCGGCGTGTCGCGAAACACAACACCGACTGTAGCGGAACGTGGCAGCAGAACGCCTCTCTGAATGTAAAGTACGTCGCAAACACACACACACACACACACACACACACACACAATTAGATCCTGTGACTTCACAGAACAGTGTAATTCATCAGAGGCACACCGTTGGCATTCAAAGCCAGCCACAAAGCTACTTCCTGAACTGACCCCTACCCCTCATTAGTGTCTGCCCCCCAGCCCCCCCCCCCCAACACACACACACACACACACACACACACACACACACACACCAAAAGAAATCCCCTTTATACACACAAACACAAAAGCAGCTTACAAAGCAGGCTACTCACAGCACACGTGAAAAGACACTCCCCCCCGTCTGTCTGGGACTGGGGGAAACACGGGGTTAGAGTTTCACTCCCTGATGCAGCTCAAAGCTGAACGCGTGGCTCTGTCTGGTACAGCTGGAGCACAAAGACATGAAACAGGGGGGGGGGGGACTTCAGTGTTCACTTACACTGTAAAGCCTGAGGGTTAGAAAGTACATTTTGCTGCCTTTATCAGACGATGTGTGTGTGTGTGTGTGTTAATACCTGTGTCTGGGTGTGACTGTGACTGTGTGTGCTTGTCCAATCATGTGTGCATTTAGAGTGACAATAGCAAAGCATAACTAGCAGTGGCATTCAAAACTGCACTCTTAACTCAATCCTAACTAATGGCAGGTAAAGTCCTACCCTTTTCAACTAGGACAGGTAAAGTCCTACCCTTTCAACTAGGACGGGTAAAGTCCTACCCTTTCAACTAGGACAGGTAAAGCTTTCCTGTCTATCTGGGCCAAGGGGCCAGTGACTAATGACTTACTCTTCAACAACCCCAAAAGCAAAACAAACACCCATTGAAAAACACACACACACACCGGACACACATACACAGACAGAGTAACTGGAGCCTTGTGCAAACCCACCGGCATATCTCAGTGTTGATCTAGCTGGACACAGCCCTGCTCTTTCTTTGTCATAGAAGCTCCTCGACTGCCATCTGTGGCACCTCTGTCTGCTGGGTCATGTGTGATGGGCAACTCTCAAGCCCACCCTATCCACCACCCACATACACCTCCAATAAAAGCCAATGGGGCATTATAAGGGCTCAATGGGGCATTATAAAGGCATTATAGGGGCATTATAAGGGCTCCTTTGTAGGTCATCCAGCAGAAAAACATGAGCATGGGGTCATCCTCTCCCTCTCTGCTTCATTTTATCTTTCACTGTGTGCAAGTCTGTGTGTTTCATCTAGGCTCATGCACAATCACAGCCCTTCTTCATCTTATCTTTCTCTCTCTCTCTCCAACCCCACCCCCTCTCTCTCACACACACACACACAAACACACACACACACACACACACACACACACAGGCAGTCGTTATCAGATAAAGCACTAAGCGTGATTCATTCACATGAGCCAATGGCTGAAGGTGACGAAAGCTGTGAGGGGCCCACACTGCTCTGCATTGCCTCTCAGCGTCTCTTCCCAAGACACAAACCAATACTCAGAAACCTGTTAATACCCTCATCTATCATAGTCATTATTGTATTATGTGGACATGTAACTTCTGAATACTATTATTCATAGCCATTTTTATTATATTGTAAATGATTGTATTATGTATTCAAGTCATTTGACATGGCTATTAAAGTAATACCTGTTTTAGTAAAGCAGTTTATGAGTGGATCAAAGCTATATGTTAAATAAAGCTATATATATATGTTGTATACTATTACAGTACATGTTAAATATGCGTTCATATGTTGAGCTTACAGTTAATACATCAGGAAGATAATTAACTGTTGAAGATATAAAGTCCTTTTTATACAGAGATCCTGCTATAATGTTGTTGTCGCCTTTGCTTGCTTACGCCGAACCAAACCGAAACCTCAAAGACCTTGACGATAGGAAAGGTTAATGGTTAAACACCTTTTTACATGTAAGAAGATGCATGAAGATGCCAGCAGTCAAAATAAAGAAAAAAACTAAGTTTTACGTAAGTATTTATAGGCAGCAGATAGAAGGAAAATCCATGCAAGTCAGAGCTCGGAAATATTTTTGGGAGGCTCCTTATTCCGAGTTGTCTCGAATACGCCATAACATAACAAGTGTCAAAAATAAACTAGCCTACTGTTTCTTTCAACTACAATGAAGGGTGAACTTAGTGTTGCACATGTATAGCAATGTGCAGACTCAAGCAGAGTTGGTGTGCATCATACAAAACATAATTTCAGATCTGTGTGTCGTTACACAAAACACAGTAGTCCGGCTTCGTATTTGGTTAACTGCTAGTTACACCCCTGTTACACCATGCCGACTCTTCCTTGAACACAGATGACGTTCTGGCTCTGTGACCAACTCCGCTGTCGGCTCAGAAGTGGAATAACAATGACCCCTCTTCCCCCCCATCTTCCCACCCCCATTCTCGCCTCGCTACATTTTATACAGAACAATGTGAGACGTAATGAGGGCACAATATTCCGGCCTTGAAAACGCCTCACAGTCTTCCGAACGCTCTACTGAGGAACTGAAGTGATAATACACAGGTTGCTGTTTGTGTGTTTGGCAAAATAATGTCATCTTAATATTCACACATGAACGAAGTGACATTTAAAAAAAAAAAAAACAGTGCCTAGACCAGTCAGACTGACTGCTGTTGCCACACTTCTATGGACAGTTCTACCCTGCGGTGATTAACATCACCAAGTTGTTTCATTACCTGCCAATATAAATGACAGAGAATGACAGCACCTCACCCCCACACACACACACACACACACACACACACACGCACACACACACACACACACACACACACACACACACACACACACACACAGACACACACACATAAACACTATCCAGTATGAGTCCCTACAGGTGCAGTGGGGATAACAACTTGAAGGCTTCATAAAACTTCACACCTGCACCGCGCCTCGGTATCTGCCACTCTGTCAGCGGGCTTTATCAGCCCCAGAATTCCATCTGGTCCCGGTCCAAGTTGGACGCGTTTCAAGAAATGTTTCGTGTTCTGAACAGCCGGCCCGTCAGAGCAGACATTATAACGATGACATGCACACTTCATAATCATTTCCAAACTGAGCTTGTCTGTGATCAGAACATTTCTATGGCAAGTTAATGAGTAAAACATGTATGATGAACAGCCTGTCTGTGGGTTATGGCGCAGATGCTGAACGGACCAGCTGAAAGAGAAGGGTCGAGGCAAGAAATGAGAAGCAGCAACAGCGTGCAGATAAAATGTGGTCAAAAGAGAGAGTCAGTCACCTCTTAGGATCCCACTTATGAATGTGTGAGACACAGAGAAAAGGAAGGAGAGAGGGAGAGAGAGTGAGAGAGATAGAGAGCTGGTCCATTCTCTCAGACAGCCTCTCTGTTTGTTTTAGCTGCAGGACTGCTTATGAGGTCAACCATGCAGATATCAGTGAGAGAGAGGCCATCTTGAGAGAAAGTAGAAAGAGAGAGAGATTCTAGTTTCAGTGTTGGCTGTTGTCACTTTACCATCTGACCTGGGTCAGCTGTGTGGGCCGTATCAGGGTTGGCTGTGGGCCACACCTGGGCCCAGGTTTACTGCGGTGTGTCCGAGCAAATACCAAACTGGAGGAGGAACTATGTAGCTACCTTGGAAATACTGCTTTGATATCAACACATACCTACCTAGAGGTATCATTTTAACTGTGCTTTGATATCAACACACCCCCACCTAGAGGTATCATTTTAATTGTGAATCAAAGTTGTATGTCTATAGGATTAGTATATGTTTGCAAGTATGCACTAAATGCTACTCGTACCTTCTCAGTATTGCTCAATACATTTTGTGCGAATGTCTGAGGCTACAAAAAACCCTTCACTTCAACCCTTTCTTTACTGTTGAGGCCCAGATGATTGCATAACCAACAGCTGGCTACTGTTTTTGACAGGTGAAGGGGACCAAACACTTGCAGGCTGTCAGCATTTTGTCACTCATGCGTGGAGACGGAGCTCTGTTTTTACAGGTCCGCCATGGCTGCATAGATGGCACTGTCACCCCGGTTGCTTGTCTAGGCTTATGCCACTACCTGTTTTTCAAGACTTCCCCCCCTTTGCTTGTCTTTCACCGAGCCACGAAAACAAGGATTGTGTGCCATGAAGAAAATACATGGTACATAATGCTCAAAAACACCACACACACACACACACACACCACATACACCACAAAACACCTCACACACCACACACACAACAAGACACCACACACACACCACCCACAGCACAAACCACACACACACACTACACACCCATGAATGTACTTGCACAGGCATGTGCACTCCTACACACTCCTACACATCAAGATGTAAGATCAAAGCGGTATCTTTGAGCGGCTGACCTTGCTCAAAAGTGCACAGATGCACACAGAGAGCTGCTGAAATAACTCATATCTCCATTACTTTACAAGTGTTGCAGGTGTGTCATGAAGAGAATGTCACTTCACCACAGGCCAGTGTAAGAATGTGGGGAGTGAAGTGTGTGTGTGTGTGTGTGTGTGTGTGTGTGTGTGTGTGTGTGTGTGTGTGTGTGTGTGTGTGTGTGTGTGTGTTTGTGTTTGTGTTTGTGTTTATGTGTGTGTGTGAGAGAGAGAGAGAGAGAAAGAGAGAGTTAGCGAGGGAGTGAGAAAGCTGATATTTGTGTGCATGCTGTAGAGTTGCTATCAGACAACAACAGTACAATTACAATGCAGAGTATCTGGCTTCACACTTAACGCAATTACATTGCAGAGTAGCGTGCTTCACACTAAACACATTTACCAGAAGTATGAGTAAGGACGTCATGCTAAAGCATGACAGCTTGAAAACTGCCATGACTGAAAAAAAAACGGCATTTGCTGAACTTGTTCTTTCTTGCTATGAGCTTATCACTTATAACTTAACTATTTCAGTGTTCTTCAGAGTTTTTGACCAGGGACCCTTCATAAACACAGTGCGGCGACTGTCCGTTGAAGTCGACCGCTGTTCTGGTATTCCGACACGGAGACACGATTTGTCTCAGTCGGTGAGACCTCCAGCTTTGTGGCGTGTTTGCGTTGCCCACGGGTCAGCGAACTCGTAGTGCTCCCAAAACTGCTGCACAGACAGCCAAGCGAACATTCATTGCTCATTTGACATGCCGCTAGAACTAGCTATGCTCATGTGTTCGTTTCCTCAGTCCATTTCACCACATTGCTCGCTCTTGTTCTGTTGGATATGCAGTTCAAGGCATAAAACTTGTAGGTTTAAATGGGGACAAAGCGAAGGTTTGGCCTAGTGGTGGATAAGACCACATCATTCGATGTACACAGCGGAACGGCAAACGTCAGGCAAACCATTGAGAGAGGGAGCGAGAGACAGAGAGAGAGCTTGTCATGCTGCGCTTCGGGGAAAAGGTGTTGACACATGACTCCTGGCGGCTTTATCCTGCCCTGTGTGTGTGTTGAATGGTGTGTGCGTGTGTGTGTGTGTGTGCTGAATGGTGTGTGCGTGTGTGTGTGTGTGTGCTGAATGGTGTGCTGGACATGCCTTTGCACTTGAGTAAGCAACAAAAGAGCAAGAACAAGCGAACGCTCACATTTTTCACCCCATCCTATGTAGGTGTAGAGAGAGAAACGTTGTTATGCACACACACACACACACACACACACACACACACACACACACACACACACACACACACACACACACCAGCAGACGCACACGCACACACACACACACACACACACATACACACACACACACACACACACGCACACAAACACACACACACACACACACACACACACACACACACACACACACACACACACACACACACACACGAAACCCATGCATACTCCCAACTGGACCTCAACATATACAAATACACATAGACTCATGCACACATGCACACACATAGGCATGCAAACACACGAGCATGCACACACACACACACACACACACACACACACACACACACACACACACAAACCACACAGATACACACATTCTTTAAACATTTCAGAGCACTGCTATGAACATTCTGTACTGAGCCACTTCTAATTAAGCTATTTGTGGTGATTGAAACTCATCAGACTTTTGTTCTAAATGTCTGTCATTGGCACAAATTGTTCTAGGTTGATATCTAGAGTTCATTCAATAAATGGAGCGGTATTCTTCAGCAGCTATAGACTGGGATAGCACTGGCCAGGGGCAGTTGAACATCCACTCACTGATCTTTATCAGCATCTGAGAGTTAGAGTAACACGGACGGAGTGAAAATGTACTGTCTGTGTGAGGCGTGCACATCGCTCCCTTCATCGCTCCCTTTATCTGTGTGCCTAGTTTGCTTTTCTTTCTGCTTTTCGCTGTTTCTCTTTCCTTCTGCTTTTCTTTCCATCTGCTTTTCTTTCCTCCTCTCTCTTTCACTTTTTTCTGCCATTATGTCGTTCTTTTTTCACATTCCTTCTCTCTGTAGGCATTTTTCTCTGCTTTCCATGTCTCTGTGTTCATTTCTCTCCTTTGATCTCTCTGCCCGTCCCTGTTTTTCTGTCCAATCCAATGTATTCTTTAACCTCTTTCTTTCTGTCATAAACTCTCCTCACACAGGATGTATGTTGTGAGGTATGATGTGTGTGTGTGTGTGGGAGTGTGTGTCTGTGTACGTGTGTCTGTGTTCTGGGCTCATATATAAGTTGTCGTAGACATCTTGGTCACAGATGAGCTGCCGCCTGTTCAAAAAGGCAGCTTGAGGATCAGACACTGGATGGTGTTTAACGTCCCACC